>NW_026600332.1:260000-402111 GCF_029448725.1 Salvelinus fontinalis
CGCCCTGAAACCTGATCCTGCTAGATGTGGCAGTCTGGTGCACACGGTGCGCTGCCTCGGGGCTTAAACCTGTCCTGTGGGTTACACAGGGAGCAGTGATATCCAAGTGATTAAAACCTCACAAAGGTTTCTGACAGCTGTATAGTCTCCTGCCATGCAGTCTCCTTTACTGGATGACACCTTTCCAACAAATCAGTTTGTTGCCAAATTTCTGCCCTGCTTGAGCTGCCCCGGTTAACTGTCAGTGCTGTTATTGTGCATTGGAAACATCTGAAAGGTGAGAGGCTATTGGTTAACTGGGATATGTCTCCATCTGAGAGGAGAGAGAGGCTATAGGTTAACTGGGATATGTCTCCATCTGATAGGAGAGAGATGCTATTGGTTAACTGGGATATGAGGAGAGAAAGGCTATTGGTTAACTGGAATATGTCTCCATCTGAGAGGAGAGAGATGCTATTGGTTAACTGGGATATGAGGAGAGAGAGGCTATTGGTTAACTGGGATATGTCTCCATCTGAGAGGAGAGAGAGGCTATTGGTTAACTGGGATATGTCTCCATCTGAGAGGAGAGAGAGGCTATTGGTTAACTGGGACATGTCTCCATCTGAGAGGAGAGAGGCTATTGGTTAACTGGGACATGTCTCCATCTGAGAGGAGAGAGAGACTATTGGTTAACTGGGATATGTCTCCATCTGAGAGGAGAGAGAGGCTATTGGTTAACTGGGATCTGTCTCCATCTGAGAGGAGAGAGAGAGGAGAGAGAGGCTATTGGTTAACTGGGATATGTCTCCATCTGAGAGGAGAGAGAGGCTATTGGTTAACTGGGATATGTCTCCATCTGAGAGGAGAGAGAGGCTATTGGTTAACTGGGATATGTCTCCATCTGAGAGGAGAGAGAGGCTATTGGTTAACTGGGATATGTCTCCATCTGAGAGGAGAGAGAGGATCATGGGAATGGTATCATCATGTAAAACCTACATCAATAACTTTGAAGAGGGTTATTGTTGCTCAGGATGGAGGAAGAAAAGCGACATCAACAACTGTGTCATTCATTCAGTTTACAGGAAGTACAACTTTGTTACACAAGTCCTTTGTGTTACCCTGATGAATCTCCTCATCCTTTCCTGTGTACCTTCACAACACTCACCCCAAACATGTTGACAAGGAGGCTAATCTTGGTGGGAAGTAGACTGGAACCTGTGAAGAGTGACATCATTCAGGAAGTTGATTTAACATGGAAAGTCACGGAGAACACATTCTTTATTACAGTAATAACATTATATCCGTGTCAAGACTTAATTAATTTTTTTACTTTATATAACTAGGCAATTCAGTAAAGAACAAAATCTTATTTTCATTGATGGCCTAGGAACAGTGGGTCAACAACCTTGTTCAGGGGCAGAGGGACAGATTTTAACCTTGTCAACTCAGGGATTCAATCCGGCAACCTTCCAGTTACTAGTCCAACTCTCGAACCACTAGGCTACCTGCCAACTTGTCACATAACCAGAGATAATATTGGGCTGTGGGCCTCAGATCAACTTTGGAGTCATATTTTCATGCTTATATATAGCAGTTATATATATGCAGTTATAGCCAAGACCTTGGCATCAACAGGGCGCACCTGTCCATGGCCGACCTCTTTGCTGAGATAGGTAACAGTGGTCTTCCCAAAACTCGCACTTTGCCAGTTCATGGTCAGAGAAGCAGCTGCCAAACGTTCACAAACTACCCTTAGAGAGTTAACATGATCTGACCACTCAGACGAATATATCACTAGATCATCAAGGTAGGCATTACAATTTTGGAACGCCAGCTAATACGGAGTTAACCAGTCTTTGGAAAGTAGCTGGTGCATTCCGCATTCTAAAAGCCATGACAGAGTACTGTAGGAAGTTGTCTGGGGTCACAAAGGCAGAAATCTCAGAAGCTCGTGAGGTTAACGGAACCAGTAACCTTTTAAGAGGTCCAACTTAGTTACATAAGTAGCAGAACCAACAGTGTCGATACAGTTGTCCAGGGTAACGGGAACGAATCTGGCATTGCGACAGAATTTACCTTTCGATAATCCGTACATAACCTGGACGTACCATCAGGTTTAGGAACCAGAATGCAAGGAGAACTCCAAGGGCTTGAACTTGGCGTAGCCAGGTCATTCTCCAACAAATATCTCACCTCATCCCTCATTATCTTCCTCTTGGAAGCGTTGACACGATATGGGTGTTGCTTGATAGGTGTAGCATTTCCAACATTAATGTCACACGTTTGTGCGAGTAGGAACGTCATTAACTTCTTCTGGCTGCAGGGGCAGTATTGAGTAGCTCTGATAAAAGGTGCCCATTTCAAACGGCCTCGTACTCAATTCTTGCTCGTACAATATGCATATTGTTATTACTATTGGATAGAAAACACTTTCTAGTTTCTAAAACCGTTTGAATTATATCTGTGAGTAAAACAGAACTCATTTGGCACAAACTTCCTGACCAGGAAGTGGAAAGTCTGAAAACGAGGCTCTGTTCTAGGTTCTGCCTATAAATGGGCATGATACGTATTAGTATACATGCACGTCATACACCTTCCCGTAGATGTCAAGAGGCAGTGAGAGAAGAAATGGAGTGTTTATCTTGGTCTGAGATTGAATAAATCCTCTTGGAATGACGTGTCACCCATTTCCTGTTTTCTGGAAAGTGCGAGGATGGACCTGGAATTGCCTTCTGAAAAGCTGTCGTTATAGGCGACTACTATCTCCGGCTTTGATTTTATTTGATACATGTGATAATATCATCGTAAAGTATGTTTTTTCAATATAGTTTTATTAGATTATTGAAATTTATTCGGGACGTTAGGCTTGTTGCGTTGTGTGCTTTTGTTCAGGAAGGAGAGCTTCACGCCACTTGGCTTGTGGGCTTGCTAATTTAAGAGGGAAAAAGGACGTTCTAAATCCAAACAACGATTGTTCTTGACAAAGGACCCCTTGTACAACATTCTGATGGAAGATCATCAAAAGTAGGACCCATTTCATTATTATTATTGAGTTCATTAAGAACTAGTGTATCTATCATTTCCTATACAACATGTATTTCTTAGTAATGTTTATGAATAGTTATTTGGTCAGAATATGTGAGAGTCAGAAAAATATCCGGACGTTCTGGGAAAAAGATGCTACCTTAGCACAATGTGTAACCACTGATTTCAGCTCTAAATATGCACATTTTCGAACAAAACATAAGTGTATGTATAACCTGATGTTATAGGACTGTCATCTGATGAAGAATATCAAGGTTAGTCAAAAATTATATATCTTTTGCTGGTTTGTTACGATCGCTAACTTTCGCTGCTGGTAAATGGCTTGTGTTTCTGGCTATTGTGGTAAGCTAATATAATGCTATATTGTGTTTTCGCTGTAAAACACTTAATAAATCGGAAAAATTGGCTGGAATCACAAGATACCTGTCTTTCATTTGCTGTACACCATATATTTTTCAGAAATGTTTTATGATGAGTATTTAGTTATTTGACTTTGGTGTCTGTAATTACTCTGGCTGCTTCGGTGCTATATCTGACAGTAGCTGTGATGGTAGCTGCAATGTAAAACTGATTTATAGCTCAAATATGCACATTTTTCGAACAAAACATAGATTTATTGTATAACATTTTATAAGGGCGCGAAATTCAAAATACATTTTTTTTTTAATATTTAACTTTCACACATTAACATGTCCAATACAGCAAATAAAAGGTACACATCTTGTGAATCCAGCCAACATGTCCGATTTTTTAAATGTTTTACAGCGAAAACAGCACGTATATTTATGTTAGCTCACCACCAAATACAAAAAAGGACAGACATTTTTCACAGCGCAGGTAGCATGCACAAAGCCAACCTAACTAACCAAGAACCAACCAAACTAACCAAGAAACAACTTCATCAGATGACATTCTTATAACATGTTACACAAAAAATCTATGTTTTGTATGAAAAATGTGCATATTCCAGTGTTGATAATTCGTTTTACTGGAGACAGGAGAACAAGAGGAGACATATGACAAGGTGTATAATTTTATAATAAGGCAGATTTATTCAAGTGTAAAGATATTAGGCAAAGCGTGCGGCACGGCTCATTCTGTCTGATTTGTATGAAATCGTCCGGAAAGAGGTAGTTTCAACAATTGTACAGTTTTATATAGACAACAAGCAAAGTAGGTAGATCTGCGAGTCTGGCCTTCCGATTGGTCGATCTGGGTCTTGGGTAGTCCTGAACAGGCCTGGTGTCCACGTTCCATTGGTTCCTGAGATAGTTCTTTGTCTTGAGCTTCAACCCTGAGTTGTGTGTGTCTGTGGTTGACTTATATTGAAATGTAGTTATTACTAGTTTCCAGTCTCTATTACAATTTCTTACACCAGGTATAAAGCATAGTTTAGATTACATCTTGTTGCCATACACATAACCATTAACAGAAAATTTTGTCTTCGGTAACGTCAACCACCACATGTTCGAATGGTTCACCAATGACAGGTATTGGACAAAGAGGAGCGGGAGGAATAACCTGATTTGGTTTTCCTGTAATGTGTAGCATGTCCGACAGAACTGAGCCACATCTTGTTTTAAACCTGGCCAAAAGAAATGTCGAAGGACCCGATCATAAGTCTTGGTGATTCCTAAATGACCGGACCACTGGTGATCATGAGCAAGGAATAACACATTTTGTTGAAAGTCTGTAGGAATCAGTATTTGGTAAACAGCATTCAAGTCTCTGCCCTCGTCATCATGGGATGTCCATTTACGCATGAGGAGATTACCACCAATGGGATGTCCATTTACGCATGAGGAGATTACCACCAATGGGATGTCCATTTACGCATGAGGAGATTACCATCGATGGGATGTCCATTTACGCATGAGGAGATTACCACCAATGGGATGTCCATTTACGCATGAGGAGATTACCATCGATGGGATGTCCATTTACGCATGAGGAGATCACCACCAATGGGATGTCCATTTACGCATGAGGAGATTACCACAAATGAAGTAAGCCACGTTCTTCTTCTTTACATCTTCCAATGAGACAACACTAGAAAAAACATTTAGCAAGCTTGGTGTCAACCTTTTGGTTAGCAACCAGCTGCTCACGAGTGACTAGTGACTTAGTGCATCCGCAATAAGTTCAATATCCTTCGATTCTTCCCTGGGCTGTTTCTCAGAGGCGATCAGCTTCCCAGAGGGGACGGGTGGGACACGACCCCTGTCAGAGGCGATCAGCTTCCCAGAGGGGACGGGGGGGACACGACCCCTGTCAGAGGCGATCAGCTTCCCAGAGGTAGCACACAACAGTTGTGTTTTGTCTGTAGTAATAGTTTTAGTAGTGTGTTTTGTCTGTTATTATAGCTATAGTAATGTATCATCACTGTAATAATAGTTTTAGTAGTGTGTTTTGTCTGTTATTATAGCTATAGTAATGTATCATCACTGTAGTAATAGTTTTAGTAGTGTGTTTTGTCTGTAATAATAGTTTTAGTAGTGTGTTTTGTCTGTAATAATAGTTTTAGTAGTGTGTTTTGTCTGTAATAATAGTTTTAGTAGTGTGTTTTGTCTGTTATTATAGCTATAGTAATGTATCATCACTGTAATAATAGTTTTAGTAGTGTGTTTTGTCTGTTATTATAGCTATAGTAATGTATCATCACTGTAGTAATAGTTTTAGTAGTGTGTTTTGTCTGTTATTATAGCTATAGTAATGTATCATCACTGTAATAATAATTTTAGTAGTGTGTTTTGTCTGTTATTATAGCTATAGTAATGTATCATCACTGTAATAATAGTTTTAGTAGTGTGTTTTGTCTGTTATTATAGCTATAGTAATGTATCATCACTGTAGTAATAGTTTTAGTAGTGTGTTTTGTCTGTAATAATAGTTTTAGTAGTGTGTTTTGTCTGTTATTATAGCTATAGTAATGTATCATCACTGTAATAATAGTTTTAGTAGTGTGTTTTGTCTGTAGTAATAGTTTTAGTAGTGTGTTTTGTCTGTTATTATAGCTATAGTAATGTATCATCACTGTAATAATAGTTTTAGTAGTGTGTTTTGTCTGTTATTATAGCTATAGTAATGTATCATCACTGTAATAATAGTTTTAGTAGTGTTTTTTGTCTGTTATTATAGCTATAGTAATGTATCATCACTGTAATAATAGTTTTAGTAGTGTATTTTGTCTGTTATTATAGCTATAGTAATGTATCATCACTGTAGTAATAGTTTTAGTAGTGTGTTTTGTCTGTAATAATAGTTTTAGTAGGGTGTTTTGTCTGTTATTATAGCTATAGTAATGTATCATCACTGTAATAATAGTTTTAGTAGTGTGTTTTGTCTGTAGTAATAGTTTTAGTAGTGTGTTTTGTCTGTTATTATAGCTATAGTAATGTATCATCACTGTAATAATAGTTTTAGTAGTGTGTTTTGTCTGTTATTATAGCTATAGTAATGTATCATCACTGTAATAATAGTTTTAGTAGTGTTTTTTGTCTGTTATTATAGCTATAGTAATGTATCAGCACTGTAATAATAGTTTTAGTAGTGTGTTTTGTCTGTTATTATAGCTATAGTAATGTATCATCACTGTAGTAATAGTTTTAGTAGTGTGTTTTGTCTGTTATTATAGCTATAGTAATGTATCATCACTGTAGTAATAGTTTTAGTAGTGTGTTTTGTCTGTTATTATAGCTATAGTAATGTATCATCACTGTAGTAATAGTTTTAGTAGTGTGTTTTGTCTGTTATTATAGCTATAGTAATGTATCATCACTGTAGTAATAGTTTTAGTAGTGTGTTTTGTCTGTTATTATAGCTATAGTAATGTATCATCACTGTAGTAATAGTTTTAGTAGTGTGTTTTGTCTGTTATTTTAGCTATAGTAATGTATCATCACTGTAATAATAGTTTTAGTAGTGTGTTTTGTCTGTTATTATAGCTATAGTAATGTATCATCACTGTAATAATAGTTTTAGTAGTGTGTTTTGTCTGTTATTATAGCTATAGTAATGTATCATCACTGTAGTAATAGTTTTAGTAGTGTGTTTTGTCTGTTATTATAGCTATAGTAATGTATCATCACTGTAATAATAGTTTTAGTAGTGTGTTTTGTCTGTTATTATAGCTATGGTAATGTATCATCACTGTAATAATAGCTATAGTAGTGTGTTTTGTCTGTAATAATAGTTTTAGTAGTGTGTTTTGTCTGTTATAATAGCTATAGTAATGTATCATCACTGTAATAATAGTTTTAGTAGTGTGTTTTGTCTGTAATAATAGTTTTAGTAGTGTGTTTTGTCTGTTATTATAGCTATAGTAATGTATCATCACTGTAATAAGTTTTAGTAGTGTGTTTTGTCTGTTATTATAGTTTTAGTAGTGTGTTTTGTCTGTTATTATAGCTATAGTAATGTATCATCACTGTAATAATAGCTATAGTAATGTATCATCACTGTAGTAATAGTTTTAGTTGTGTGTTTTGTCTGTTATTATAGCTATAGTAATGTATCATCACTGTAGTAATAGTTTTAGTAGTGTGTTTTGTCTGCTATTATAGCTATAGTAATGCATCATCACTGTAATCATAGTTTTAGTAGTGTGTTTTGTCTGTTATTATAGCTATAGTAATGTATCATCACTGTAATAATAGTTTTAGTAGTGTGTTTTGTCTGTTATTATAGCTATAGTAATGTATCATCACTGTAATAATAGTTTTAGTAGTGTGTTTTGTCTGTTATTATAGCTATAGTAATGTATCATCACTGTAATAAGAGTTTTAGTAGTGTGTTTTGTCTGTTATTATAGCTATAGTAATGTATCATCACTGTAGTAATAGTTTTAGTAGTGTGTTTTGTCTGTAGTAATAGTTTTAGTAGTGTGTTTTGTCTGTTATTATAGCTATAGTAATGTATCATCACTGTAGTAATAGTTTTAGTAGTGTGTTTTGTCTGTAGTAATAGTTTTAGTAGTGTGTTTTGTCTGTTATTATAGCTATAGTAATGTATCATCACTGTAATAATAGTTTTAGTAGTGTGTTTTGTCTGTTATTATAGCTATAGTAATGTATCATCACTGTAGTAATAGTTTTAGTAGTGTGTTTTGTCTGTTATTATAGCTATAGTAATGTATCGTCACTGTAGTAATAGTTTTAGTAGTGTGTTTTGTCTGTAATAATAGTTTTAGTAGTGTGTTTTGTCTGTAATAATAGTTTTAGTAGTGTGTTTTGTCTGTTATTATAGATATAGTAATGTATCATCACTGTAATAATAGTTTTAGTAGTGTGTTTTGTCTGTTATTATAGCTATAGTAATGTATCATCACTGTAATAATAGTTTTAGTAGTGTGTTTTGTCTGTTATTATAGCTATAGTAATGTATCATCACTGTAATAATAGTTTTAGTAGTGTGTTTTGTCTGTTATTATAGCGATAGTAATGTATCATAACTTTAATAATAGTTTTAGTAGTGTGTTTTGTCTGTAGTAATAGTTTTAGTAGTGTGTTTTGTCTGTTATTATAGCTATAGTAATGTATCATCACTGTAATAATAGTTTTAGTAGTGTGTTTTGTCTGTTTTTATAGCTATAGTAATGTATCATCACTGTAATAATAGTTTTAGTAGTGTTTTTTGTCTGTTATTATAGCTATAGTAATGTATCATCACTGTAATAATAGTTTTAGTAGTGTGTTTTGTCTGTTATTATAGCTATAGTAATGTATCATCACTGTAGTAATAGTTTTAGTAGTGTGTTTTGTCTGTTATTATAGCTATAGTAATGTATCATCACTGTAGTAATAGTTTTAGTAGTGTGTTTTGTCTGTTATTATAGCTATAGTAATGTATCATCACTGTAATAATAGTTTTAGTAGTGTGTTTTATCTGTTATTATAGCTATAGTAATGTATCATCACTGTAATAATAGTTTTAGTAGTGTGTTTTGTCTGTAATAATAGTTTTAGTAGTGTGTTTTGTCTGTAATAATAGTTTTAGTAGTGTGTTTTGTCTGTTATTATAGCTATAGTAATGTATCATCACTGTAATAATAGTTTTAGTAGTGTGTTTTGTCTGTAATAATAGTTTTAGTAGTGTGTTTTGTCTGTTATTATAGCTATAGTAATGTATCATCACTGTAATAAGTTTTTGTAGTGTGTTTTGTCTGTTATTATAGTTTTAGTAGTGTGTTTTGTCTGTTATTATAGCTATAGTAATGTATCATCACTGTAATAATAGCTATAGTAATGTATCATCACTGTAGTAATAGTTTTAGTAGTGTGTTTTGTCTGTTATTATAGCTATAGTAATGTATCATCACTGTAGTAATAGTTTTAGTAGTGTGTTTTGTCTGTTATTATAGCTATAGTAATGCATCATCACTGTAATAATAGTTTAGTAGTTTGTTTTGTCTGTTATTATAGCTATAGTAATGTATCATCACTGTAATAATAGTTTTAGTAGTGAGTTTTGTCTGTTATTATAGCTATAGTAATGTATCATCACTGTAGTAATAGTTTTAGTAGTGTGTTTTGTCTGTTATTATAGCTATAGTAATGTATCATCACTGTAATAATAGTTTTAGTAGTGTGTTTTGTCTGTAATAATAGTTTTAGTAGTGTGTTTTGTCTGTTATTATAGCTATAGTAATGTATCATCACTGTAATAATAGTTTTAGTAGTGTGTTTTGTCTGTTATTATAGTTTTAGTAGTGTGTTTTGTCTGTAATAATAGTTTTAGTAGTGTGTTTTGTCTGTTATTATAGCTATAGTAATGTATCATCACTGTAGTAATAGTTTTAGTAGTGTGTTTTGTCTGTTATTATAGCTATAGTAATGTATCATCACTGTAGTAATAGTTTTAGTAGTGTGTTTTGTCTGTAATAATAGTTTTAGTAGTGTGTTTTGTCTGTAATAATAGTTTTAGTAGAGTGTTTTGTCTGTTATTATAGATATAGTAATGTATCATCACTGTAATGATAGTTTTAGTAGTGTGTTTTGTCTGTTATTATAGCTATAGTAATGTATCATCACTGTAATAATAGTTTTAGTAGTGTGTTTTGTCTGTTATTATAGCTATAGTAATGTATCATCACTGTAATAATAGTTTTAGTAGTGTGTTTTGTCTGTTATTATAGCTATAGTAATGTATCATCACTGTAATAATAGTTTTAGTAGTGTGTTTTGTCTGTTATTATAGCTATAGTAATGTATCATCACTGTAATAATAGTTTTAGTAGTGTGTTTTGTCTGTTATTACAGCTATAGTAATGTATCATCACTGTAATAATAGTTTTAGTAGTGTGTTTTGTCTGTAATAATAGTTTTAGTAGTGTGTTTTGTCTGTTATTATAGCTATAGTAATGTATCATCACTGTAATAATAGTTTTAGTAGTGTGTTTTGTCTGTTATTATAGTTTTAGTAGTGTGTTTTGTCTGTAATAATAGTTTTAGTATTGTGTTTTGTCTGTTTTTATAGCTATAGTAATGTATCATCACTGTAGTAATAGTTTTAGTAGTGTGTTTTGTCTGTAATAATAGTTTTAGTAGTGTGTTTTGTCTGTAATAATAGTTTTAGTAGAGTGTTTTGTCTGTTATTATAGATATAGTAATGTATCATCACTGTAATAATAGTTTTAGTAGTGTGTTTTGTCTGTTATTATAGCTATAGTAATGTATCATTACTGTAATAATAGTTTTAGTAGTGTGTTTTGTCTGTTATTATAGCTATAGTAATGTATCATCACTGTAATAATAGTTTTAGTAGTGTGTTTTGTCTGTAGTAATAGTTTTAGTAGTGTGTTTTGTCTGTTATTATAGCTATAGTAATGTATCATCACTGTAGTAATAGTTTTAGTAGTGTGTTTTGTCTGTTATTATAGCTATAGTAATGTATCATCACTGTAGTAATAGTTTTAGTAGTGTGTTTTGTCTGTTATTATAGCTATAGTAATGTATCATCACTGTAGTAATAGTTTTAGTAGTGTGTTTTGTCTGTTATTATAGCTATAGTAATGTATCATCACTGTAGTAATAGTTTTAGTAGTGTGTTTTGTCTGTTATTTTAGCTATAGTAATGTATCATCACTGTAATAATAGTTTTAGTAGTGTGTTTTGTCTGTTATTATAGCTATAGTAATGTATCATCACTGTAATAATAGTTTTAGTAGTGTGTTTTGTCTGTTATTATAGCTATAGTAATGTATCATCACTGTAGTAATAGTTTTAGTAGTGTGTTTTGTCTGTTATTATAGCTATAGTAATGTATCATCACTGTAATAATAGTTTTAGTAGTGTGTTTTGTCTGTTATTATAGCTATAGTAATGTATCATCACTGTAATAATAGTTTTAGTAGTGTGTTTTGTCTGTTATTATAGCTATAGTAATGTATCATCACTGTAATAATAGTTTTAGTAGTGTGTTTTGTCTGTAATAATAGTTTTAGTAGTGTGTTTTGTCTGTAATAATTGTTTTAGTAGTGTGTTTTGTCTGTTATTATAGCTATAGTAATGTATCATCACTGTAATAATAGTTTTAGTAGTGTGTTTTGTCTGTAATAATAGTTTTAGTAGTGTGTTTTGTCTTTTATTATAGCTATAGTAATGTATCATCACTGTAATAAGTTTTAGTAGTGTGTTTTGTCTGTTATTATAGTTTTAGTAGTGTGTTTTGTCTGTTATTATAGCTATAGTAATGTATCATCACTGTAATAATAGCTATAGTAATGTATCATCACTGTAGTAATAGTTTTAGTAGTGTGTTTTGTCTGTAATTATAGCTATAGTAATGTATAATCACTGTAGTAATAGTTTTAGTAGTGTGTTTTGTCTGTTATTATAGCTATAGTAATGCATCATCACTGTAATAATAGTTTTAGTAGTGTGTTTTGTCTGTTATTATAGCTATAGTAATGTATCATCACTGTAATAATAGTTTTAGTAGTGTGTTTTGTCTGTTATTATAGCTATAGTAATGTATCATCACTGTAATAATAGTTTTAGTAGTGTGTTTTGTCTGTTATTATAGCTATAGTAATGTATCATCACTGTAATAATAGTTTTAGTAGTGTGTTTTGTCTGTAATAATAGTTTTAGTAGTGTGTTTTGTCTGTTATTATAGCTATAGTAATGTATCATCACTGTAATAATAGTTTTAGTAGTGTGTTTTGTCTGTTATTATAGTTTTAGTAGTGTGTTTTGTCTGTAATAATAGTTTTAGTAGTGTGTTTTGTCTGTTATTATAGCTATAGTAATGTATCATCACTGTAGTAATAGTTTTAGTAGTGTGTTTTGTCTGTAATAATAGTTTAGTAGTGTGTTTTGTCTGTAATAATAGTTTTAGTAGAGTGTTTTGTCTGTTATTATAGATATAGTAATGTATCATCACTGTAATAATAGTTTTAGTAGTGTGTTTTGTCTGTTATTATAGCTATAGTAATGTATCATCACTGTAATAATAGTTTTAGTAGTGTGTTTTGTCTGTTATTATAGCTATAGTAATGTATCATCACTGTAATAATAGTTTTAGTAGTGTGTTTTGTCTGTTATTATAGCTATAGTAATGTATCATCACTGTAATAATAGTTTTAGTAGTGTGTTTTGTCTGTTATTATAGCTATAGTAATGTATCATCACTGTAATAATAGTTTTAGTAGTGTGTTTTGTCTGAAATTATAGCTATAGTAATGTATCATCACTGTAATAATAGATTTAGTAGTGTGTTTTGTCTGTTATTATAGCTATAGTAATGTATCATCACTGTAATAATAGTTTTAGTAGTGTGTTTTGTCTGTAATAATAGTTTTAGTAGTGTATTTTGTCTGTTATTATAGCTATAGTAATGTATCATCACTGTAGTAATAGTTTTAGTAGTGTGTTTTGTCTGAAATTATAGCTATAGTAATGTATCATCACTGTAATAATAGTTTTAGTAGTGTGTTTTGTCTGTTATTATAGCTATAGTAATGTATCATCACTGTAATAATAGTTTTAGTAGTGTGTTTTGTCTGTTATTATAGCTATAGTAATGTATCATCACTGTAATAATAGTTTTAGTAGTGTGTTTTGTCTGTTATTATAGCTATAGTAATGTATCATCACTGTAATAATAGTTTTAGTAGTGTGTTTTGTCTGTTATTATAGCTATAGTAATGTATCATCACTGTAATAATAGCTATAGTAGTGTGTTTTGTCTGTAATAATAGTTTTAGTAGTGTGTTTTGTCTGTTTTAATAGCTATAGTAATGTATCATCACTGTAATAATAGTTTTAGTAGTGTGTTTTGTCTGTTTTAATAGCTATAGTAATGTATCATCACTGTAATAATAGCTATAGTAGTGTGTTTTGTCTGTAATAATAGTTTTAGTAGTGTGTTTTATCTGTTTTAATAGCTATAGTAATGTATCATCACTGTAATAATAGTTTTAGTAGTGTGTTTTGTCTGTAATAATAGTTTTAGTAGTGTGTTTTGTCTGTTATTATAGCTATAGTAATGTATCATCACTGTAATAAGTTTTAGTAGTGTGTTTTGTCTGTTATTATAGTTTTAGTAGTGTGTTTTGTCTGTTATTATAGCTATAGTAATGTATCATCACTGTAATAATAGCTATAGTAATGTATCATCACTGTAGTAATAGTTTTAGTAGTGTGTTTTGTCTGTAGTAATAGTTTTAGTAGTGTGTTTTGTCTGTTATTATAGCTATAGTAATGTATCATCACTGTAGTAATAGTTTTAGTAGTGTGTTTTGACATCCGGTTTGGAGCGAGCGGTCGCATTTGCATTCGCTCTGCAGGTAGTATAACTTTTCATTACATTTCATTACATTTCATTATAGTACAACGGTCTAATTTGTCTAACCTTAGCAATTTCTTCTTAGCTAGCTACTTAGCCGTCTGTGTATAAAAGATAATTTCGTAATTATCGTATTTCGTCGCCTATCGTAGTCCACACTGCTATCTGCCCAGCAGCTAGCAAACGTCCACCGTCTACCGAATAGTAGTATAACTTTTCATTACATTTCATTATAGTACAACGGTCTGATTTTCATTTTCATTACAGTACAACGGTTTGATTTGTTTGATCTTAGCTAGCTACATAGCCGTCATTGCATCAAACATAATTGTGTAGTTATTGAGGTTCGCCAGCCAGCTATTTTCGCCCTAACGTAACGCAACGTAGCCAACACTGCTAGCTAGCCAGCTTGCCACCGAATAGCAGCATTGTAGAAACGAGTGCATTGCAACGGAACGACTTGATCAGTGTAGTGTTGCCTGACTACACAGTTGTCTTTGCTATCTTTGATTTGTATTTGTTCGATCTTAGCTAGCTACTTACCTGGCTACATAGCCGTCTTTGTATCGGTGATAATTGTGTAGTTATCAAGGTTCGCTGAGGTTCGCTAGCCAGGTATTCTCGCCCTAACGTAACGTAACGTAACGTAGTCAACCCTGCTAGCTAGCCAGCTAGCCACCGATTAGCAGCACTGTAGAAACGATTACATTACAACGGAACGACTTGACTTGTGTAGTGTTAGCTAGCTACATAGTTTTCTTTGCTATCTTTGTATCTAAGATAATTGTGTAGCTTTGAGTCTTTATCGGTTAGCTAGCCAGCTATTTTTCGCCTGCCGCGCTGCCGTCCTCCTACCTAGCCAACACTGCTAGCTAGCCAACTTCTACCGAACAGCAGCACTGTAGAAACTTACATTACAACGGAACGACTTGATTAACGTAGTGTTAGCTAGTTGTCTTTGCTGTCCTTGTATCCATGATAATTGTGTAGTTTAGAGAAATTTAGTGAAATTGTCGAGGTTACCTAGCCAGCTTCACTTTCAACAACGTAGCCACTGCTAGCCAGGCTACTTCACCAGCCAGCAGTACTATATCATTTTAGTCAATAAGATCTTGTATTTTATTTTTATTTTTTTGCAACGTAAGCTCAACTTTCTGAACATTCGAGACGTGTAGCCCACTTGTCATTCTAATCCCCTTTGCATTAGCATAGCCTCTTCTGTAGCCTGTCAACCATGTGTCTGTCTATCCCTGTTCTCTCCTCTCTGCACAGACCATACAAACGCTTCACACCGCGTGGCCGCGCCCACCCTAACCTGGTGGTCCCAGCCCGCACGACCCACGTGGAGTTCCAGGTCTCCGGTAGCCTCTGGAACTGCCGATCTGCGGCCAACAAGGCAGAGCTCATCTCAGCCTATGCGTCACTCCAGTCCCTCGACTTCTTGGCACTGACGGAAACATGGCTCACCACAGATAACACTGCTACTCCTACTGCTCTCTCTTCGTCTGCCCACGTGTTCTCGCACACCCCGAGACCTTCTGGTCAGCGGGGTGGTGGCACCGGGATCCTCATCTCTCCCAAGTGGTCATTCTCTCTTTCTCCCCTTACCCATCTGTCTATCGCCTCCTTTGAATTCCATGCTGTCACAGTTACCAGCCCTTTCAAGCTTAACATCCTTATCATTTATCGCCCTCCAGGTTCCCTTGGAGAGTTCATCAATGAGCTTGATGCCTTGATAAGCTCCTTTCCTGAGGACGGCTCACCTCTCACAGTTCTGGGTGACTTTAACCTCCCCATGTCTACCTTTGACTCATTCCTCTCTGCCTCCTTCTTTCCACTCCTCTCCTCTTTTGACCTCACCCTCTCACCTTCCCCCCCTACTCACAAGGCAGGCAATACGCTTGACCTCATCTTTACTAGATGCTGTTCTTCCACTAACCTCATTGCAACTCCCCTCCAAGTCTCCGACCACTACCTTGTATCCTTTTCCCTCTCGCTCTCATCCAACACTTCCCACACTGCCCCTACTCGGATGGTATCGCGCCGTCCCAACCTCCGCTCTCTCTCCCCCGCTACTCTCTCCTCTTCCATCCTATCATCTCTTCCCTCTGCCCAAACCTTCTCCAACCTATCTCCTGATTCTGCCTCCTCAACCCTCCTCTCCTCCCTTTCTGCATCCTTTGACTCTCTATGTCCCCTATCCTCCAGGCCGGCTCGGTCCTCCCCTCCCGCTCCGTGGCTCGACGACTCATTGCGAGCTCACAGAACAGGGCTCCGGGCAGCCGAGCGGAAATGGAGGAAAACTCGCCTCCCTGCGGACCTGGCATCCTTTCACTCCCTCCTCTCTACATTTTCCTCTTCTGTCTCTGCTGCTAAAGCCACTTTCTACCACTCTAAATTCCAAGCATCTGCCTCTAACCCTAGGAAGCTCTTTGCCACCTTCTCCTCCCTCCTGAATCCTCCTCCCCCTCCCCCCCCCCTCCTCCCTCTCTGCAGACGACTTCGTCAACCATTTTGAAAAGAAGGTCGACGACATCCGATCCTCGTTTGCTAAGTCAAACGACACCGCTGGTTCTGCTCACACTGCCCAACCCTGTGCTTTGACCTCTTTCTCCCCTCTCTCTCCAGATGAAATCTCGCGTCTTGTGACGGCCGGCCGCCCAACAACCTGCCCGCTTGACCCTATCCCCTCCTCTCTTCTCCAGACCATTTCCGGAGACCTTCTACCTTACCTCACCTCGCTCATCAACTCATCCTTGACCGCTGGCTATGTCCCTTCCGTCTTCAAGAGAGCGAGAGTTGCACCCCTTCTGAAAAAACCTACACTCGATCCCTCCCATGTCAACAACTACAGACCAGTATCCCTTCTTTCTTTTCTCTCCAAAACTCTTGAACGTGCCGTCCTTGGCCAGCTCTCCTGCTATCTCTCTCAGAATGACCTTCTTGATCCAAATCAGTCAGGTTTCAAGACTAGTCACTCAACTGAGACTGCTCTTCTCTGTATCACGGAGGCGCTCCGCACTGCTAAAGCTAACTCTCTCTCCTCTGCTCTCATCCTTCTAGACCTATCGGCTGCCTTCGATACTGTGAACCATCAGATCCTCCTCTCCACCCTCTCCGAGTTGGGCATCTCCGGCGCGGCCCACGCTTGGATTGCGTCCTACCTGACAGGTCGCTCCTACCAGGTGGCGTGGCGAGAATCTGTCTCCTCACCACGCGCTCTCACCACTGGTGTCCCCCAGGGCTCTGTTCTAGGCCCTCTCCTATTCTCGCTATACACCAAGTCACTTGGCTCTGTCATAACCTCACATGGTCTCTCCTATCATTACTATGCAGACGACACACAATTAATCTTCTCCTTTCCCCCTTCTGATGACCAGGTGGCGATCGCATCTCTGCATGTCTGGCAGACATATCAGTGTGGATGACGGCTCACCACCTCAAGCTGAACCTCGACAAGACGGAGCTGCTCTTCCTCCCGGGGAAGGACTGCCCGTTCCATGATCTCGCCATCATGGTTGACAACTCCATTGTGTCCTCCTCCCAGAGCGCTAAGAACCTTGGCGTGATCCTGGACAACACCCTGTCGTTCTCCACCAACATCAAGGCGGTGGCCCGTTCCTGTAGGTTCATGCTCTACAACATCCGCAGAGTACGACCCTGCCTCACACAGGAAGCGGCGCAGGTCCTAATCCAGGCACTTGTCATCTCCCGTCTGGATTACTGCAACTCGCTGTTGGCTGGGCTCCCTGCCTGTGCCATTAAACCCCTACAACTCATCCAGAACGCCGCAGCCCGTCTGGTGTTCAACCTTCCCAAGTTCTCTCACGTCACCCCGCTCCTCCGCTCTCTCCACTGGCTTCCAGTTGAAGCTCGCATCCGCTACAAGACCATGGTGCTTGCCTACGGAGCTGTGAGGGGAACGGCACCTCAGTACCTTCAGGCTCTGATCAGGCCCTACACCCAAACAAGGGCACTGCGTTCATCCACCTCTGGCCTGCTCGCCTCCCTACCACTGAGGAAGTACAGTTCCCGCTCAGCCCAGTCAAAACTGTTCGCTGCTCTGGCACCCCAATGGTGGAACAAACTCCCTCACGACGCCAGGACAGCGGAGTCAATCACCACCTTCCGGAGACACCTGAAACCCCACCTCTTCAAGGAATACCTAGGATAGGATAAAGCAATCCTTCTGCCCCCCCCCCCCCCTTAAAAGATCTAGATGCACTATTGTAAAGTGGCTGTTCCACTGGATGTCATTAGGTGAATGCACCAATTTGTAAGTCGCTCTGGATAAGAGCGTCTGCTAAATGACTTAAATGTAAATGTAATGTAAAATGTTTTGTCTGTAGTAATAGTTTTAGTAGTGTGTTTTGTCTGTTATTATAGCTATAGTAATGTATCATCACTGTAATAATAGTTTTAGTAGTGTGTTTTGTCTGTTATTATAGCTATAGTAATGTATCATCACTGTAATAATAGTTTTAGTAGTGCGTTTTGTCTGTTATTATAGCTATAGTAATGTATCATCACTGTAATAATAGTTTTAGTAGTTTGTTTTGTCTGTAATAATAGTTTTAGTAGTGTGTTTTGTCTGTTATTATAGCTATAGTAATGTATCATCACTGTAATAATAGTTTTAGTAGTGTGTTTTGTCTGTTATTATAGCTTTAGTAGTGTGTTTTGTCTGTTATTATAGCTATAGTAATGTATCATCACTGTAATAATAGCTGTACTATTGTGTTTTGTCTGTTATTATAGTTTTAGTAGTGTGTTTTGTCTGTTATTATAGCTATAGTAATGTATCATCACTGTAATAATAGTTTTAGTAGTGTGTTTTGTCTGTCATTATAGCTATAGTAGTGTGTTTTGTCTGTAATAATAGTTTTAGTAGTGTGTTTTGTCTGTTATTATAGCTACAGTAATGTATCATCACTGTAATAATAGTTTTAGTAGTGTGTTTTGTCTGTTATTATAGTTTTAGTAGTGTGTTTTGTCTGTAATAATAGTTTTAGTAGTGTGTTTTGTCTGTTATTATAGCTATAGTAATGTATCATTACTGTAGTAATAGTTTTAGTAGTGTGTTTTGTCTGTTATTATAGCTATAGTAATGTATCATCACTGTAATAATAGTTTTAGTAGTGTGTTTTGTCTGTTATTTTAGCTATAGTAATGTATCATCACTGTAATAATAGTTTTAGTAGTGTGTTTTGTCTGTTATTATAGCTTTAGTAATGTATCATCACTGTAATAATAGTTTTAGTAGTGTGCTTTGTCTGTTATTATAGCTATAGTAATGTATCATCACTGTAATAATAGTTTTAGTAGTGTGTTTTGTCTGTTATTATAGCTATAGTAATGTATCATCACTGTAATAATAGTTTTAGTAGTGTGTTTTGTCTGTTATTATAGCTATAGTAATGTATCATCACTGTAATAATAGTTTTAGTAGTGTGTTTTGTCTGTTATTATAGCTATAGTAGTGTGTTTTGTCTGTTATTATAGCTATAGTAATGTATCATCACTGTAATAATAGTTTTAGTAGTGTGTTTTGTCTGTTATTATAGCTATAGTAATGTATCATCACTGTAATAATAGTTTTAGTAGTGTGTTTTGTCTGTTATTATAGCTATAGTAATGTATCATCACTGTAATAATAGTTTTAGTAGTGTGTTTTGTCTGTTATTATAGCTATAGTAATGTATCATCACTGTAATAATATTTTTAGTAGTGTGTTTTGTCTGTTATTATAGCTATAGTAATGTATCATCACTGTAGTAATAGTTTTAGTAGTGTGTTTTGTCTGTAGTAATAGTTTTAGTAGTGTGTTTTGTCTGTTATTAGAGCTATAGTAATGTATCATCACTGTAGTAATAGTTTTAGTAGTGTGTTTTGTCTGTAGTAATAGTTTTAGTAGTGTGTTTTGTCTGTTATTATAGCTATAGTAATGTATCATCACTGTAATAATAGTTTTAGTAGTGTGTTTTGTCTGTTATTATAGCTATAGTAATGTATCATCACTGTAGTAATAGTTTTAGTAGTGTGTTTTGCCTGTTATTATAGCTATAGTAATGTATCATCACTGTAGTAATAGTTTTAGTAGTGTGTTTTGTCTGTAATAATAGTTTTAGTAGTGTGTTTTGTCTGTAATAATAGTTTTAGTAGTGTGTTTTGTCTGTTATTATAGCTATAGTAATGTATCATCACTGTAATAATAGTTTTAGTAGTGTGTTTTGTCTGTTATTATAGCTATAGTAATGTATCATCACTGTAATAATAGTTTTAGTAGTGTGTTTTGTCTGTTATTATAGCTATAGTAATGTATCATCACTGTAATAATAGTTTTAGTAGTGTGTTTTGTCTGTTATTATAGCTATAGTAATGTATCATCACTGTAATAATAGCTATAGTAGTGTGTTTTGTCTGTAATAATAGTTTTAGTAGTGTGTTTTGTCTGTTTTAATAGCTATAGTAATGTATCATCACTGTAATAATAGTTTTAGTAGTGTGTTTTGTCTGTTTTAATAGCTATAGTAATGTATCATCACTGTAATAATAGCTATAGTAGTGTGTTTTGTCTGTAATAATAGTTTTAGTAGTGTGTTTTATCTGTTTTAATAGCTATAGTAATGTATCATCACTGTAATAATAGTTTTAGTAGTGTGTTTTGTCTGTAATAATAGTTTTAGTAGTGTGTTTTGTCTGTTATTATAGCTATAGTAATGTATCATCACTGTAATAAGTTTTAGTAGTGTGTTTTGTCTGTTATTATAGTTTTAGTAGTGTGTTTTGTCTGTTATTATAGCTATAGTAATGTATCATCACTGTAATAATAGCTATAGTAATGTATCATCACTGTAGTAATAGTTTTAGTAGTGTGTTTTGTCTGTAGTAATAGTTTTAGTAGTGTGTTTTGTCTGTTATTATAGCTATAGTAATGTATCATCACTGTAGTAATAGTTTTAGTAGTGTGTTTTGTCTGTAGTAATAGTTTTAGTAGTGTGTTTTGTCTGTTATTATAGCTATAGTAATGTATCATCACTGTAATAATAGTTTTAGTAGTGCGTTTTGTCTGTTATTATAGCTATAGTAATGTATCATCACTGTAATAATAGTTTTAGTAGTTTGTTTTGTCTGTAATAATAGTTTTAGTAGTGTGTTTTGTCTGTTATTATAGCTATAGTAATGTATCATCACTGTAATAATAGTTTTAGTAGTGTGTTTTGTCTGTTATTATAGTTTTAGTAGTGTGTTTTGTCTGTTATTATAGCTATAGTAATGTATCATCACTGTAATAATAGCTGTACTATTGTGTTTTGTCTGTTATTATAGTTTTAGTAGTGTGTTTTGTCTGTTATTATAGCTACAGTAATGTATCATCACTGTAATAATAGTTTTAGTAGTGTGTTTTGTCTGTTATTATAGTTTTAGTAGTGTGTTTTGTCTGTAATAATAGTTTTAGTAGTGTGTTTTGTCTGTTATTATAGCTATAGTAATGTATCATCACTGTAGTAATAGTTTTAGTAGTGTGTTTTGTCTGTTATTATAGCTATAGTAATGTATCATCACTGTAATAATAGTTTTAGTAGTGTGTTTTGTCTGTTATTTTAGCTATAGTAATGTATCATCACTGTAATAATAGTTTTAGTAGTGTGTTTTGTCTGTTATTATAGCTTTAGTAATGTATCATCACTGTAATAATAGTTTTAGTAGTGTGCTTTGTCTGTTATTATAGCTATAGTAATGTATCATCACTGTAATAATAGTTTTAGTAGTGTGTTTTGTCTGTTATTATAGCTATAGTAATGTATCATCACTGTAATAATAGTTTTAGTAGTGTGTTTTGTCTGTTATTATAGCTATAGTAATGTATCATCACTGTAATAATAGTTTTAGTAGTGTGTTTTGTCTGTTATTATAGCTATAGTAGTGTGTTTTGTCTGTTATTATAGCTATAGTAATGTATCATCACTGTAATAATAGTTTTAGTAGTGTGTTTTGTCTGTTATTATAGCTATAGTAATGTATCATCACTGTAATAATAGTTTTAGTAGTGTGTTTTGTCTGTTATTATAGCTATAGTAATGTATCATCACTGTAATAATAGTTTTAGTAGTGTGTTTTGTCTGTTATTATAGCTATAGTAATGAATCATCACTGTAATAATAGTTTTAGTAGTGTGTTTTGTCTGTTATTATAGCTATAGTAATGTATCATCACTGTAGTAATAGTTTTAGTAGTGTGTTTTGTCTGTAGTAATAGTTTTAGTAGTGTGTTTTGTCTGTTATTATAGCTATAGTAATGTATCATCACTGTAGTAATAGTTTTAGTAGTGTGTTTTGTCTGTAGTAATAGTTTTAGTAGTGTGTTTTGTCTGTTATTATAGCTATAGTAATGTATCATCACTGTAATAATAGTTTTAGTAGTGTGTTTTGTCTGTTATTATAGCTATAGTAATGTATCATCACTGTAGTAATAGTTTTAGTAGTGTGTTTTGTCTGTTATTATAGCTATAGTAATGTATCATCACTGTAATAATAGTTTTAGTAGTGCGTTTTGTCTGTTATTATAGCTATAGTAATGTATCATCACTGTAATAATAGTTTTAGTAGTTTGTTTTGTCTGTAATAATAGTTTTAGTAGTGTGTTTTGTCTGTTATTATAGCTATAGTAATGTATCATCACTGTAATAATAGTTTTAGTAGTGTGTTTTGTCTGTTATTATAGTTTTAGTAGTGTGTTTTGTCTGTTATTATAGCTATAGTAATGTATCATCACTGTAATAATAGCTGTACTATTGTGTTTTGTCTGTTATTATAGTTTTAGTAGTGTGTTTTGTCTGTTATTATAGCTACAGTAATGTATCATCACTGTAATAATAGTTTTAGTAGTGTGTTTTGTCTGTTATTATAGTTTTAGTAGTGTGTTTTGTCTGTAATAATAGTTTTAGTAGTGTGTTTTGTCTGTTATTATAGCTATAGTAATGTATCATCACTGTAGTAATAGTTTTAGTAGTGTGTTTTGTCTGTTATTATAGCTATAGTAATGTATCATCACTGTAATAATAGTTTTAGTAGTGTGTTTTGTCTGTTATTTTAGCTATAGTAATGTATCATCACTGTAATAATAGTTTTAGTAGTGTGTTTTGTCTGTTATTATAGCTTTAGTAATGTATCATCACTGTAATAATAGTTTTAGTAGTGTGCTTTGTCTGTTATTATAGCTATAGTAATGTATCATCACTGTAATAATAGTTTTAGTAGTGTGTTTTGTCTGTTATTATAGCTATAGTAATGTATCATCACTGTAATAATAGTTTTAGTAGTGTGTTTTGTCTGTTATTATAGCTATAGTAATGTATCATCACTGTAATAATAGTTTTAGTAGTGTGTTTTGTCTGTTATTATAGCTATAGTAGTGTGTTTTGTCTGTTATTATAGCTATAGTAATGTATCATCACTGTAATAATAGTTTTAGTAGTGTGTTTTGTCTGTTATTATAGCTATAGTAATGTATCATCACTGTAATAATAGTTTTAGTAGTGTGTTTTGTCTGTTATTATAGCTATAGTAATGTATCATCACTGTAATAATAGTTTTAGTAGTGTGTTTTGTCTGTTATTATAGCTATAGTAATGAATCATCACTGTAATAATAGTTTTAGTAGTGTGTTTTGTCTGTTATTATAGCTATAGTAATGTATCATCACTGTAGTAATAGTTTTAGTAGTGTGTTTTGTCTGTAGTAATAGTTTTAGTAGTGTGTTTTGTCTGTTATTATAGCTATAGTAATGTATCATCACTGTAGTAATAGTTTTAGTAGTGTGTTTTGTCTGTAGTAATAGTTTTAGTAGTGTGTTTTGTCTGTTATTATAGCTATAGTAATGTATCATCACTGTAATAATAGTTTTAGTAGTGTGTTTTGTCTGTTATTATAGCTATAGTAATGTATCATCACTGTAGTAATAGTTTTAGTAGTGTGTTTTGCCTGTTATTATAGCTATAGTAATGTATCATCACTGTAGTAATAGTTTTAGTAGTGTGTTTTGTCTGTAATAATAGTTTTAGTAGTGTGTTTTGTCTGTAATAATAGTTTTAGTAGTGTGTTTTGTCTGTTATTATAGCTATAGTAATGTATCATCACTGTAATAATAGTTTTAGTAGTGTGTTTTGTCTGTTATTATAGCTATAGTAATGTATCATCACTGTAATAATAGTTTTAGTAGTGTGTTTTGTCTGTTATTATAGCTATAGTAATGTATCATCACTGTAATAATAGTTTTAGTAGTGTGTTTTGTCTGTTATTATAGCTATAGTAATGTATCATCACTGTAATAATAGCTATAGTAGTGTGTTTTGTCTGTAATAATAGTTTTAGTAGTGTGTTTTGTCTGTTTTAATAGCTATAGTAATGTATCATCACTGTAATAATAGTTTTAGTAGTGTGTTTTGTCTGTTTTAATAGCTATAGTAATGTATCATCACTGTAATAATAGCTATAGTAGTGTGTTTTGTCTGTAATAATAGTTTTAGTAGTGTGTTTTATCTGTTTTAATAGCTATAGTAATGTATCATCACTGTAATAATAGTTTTAGTAGTGTGTTTTGTCTGTAATAATAGTTTTAGTAGTGTGTTTTGTCTGTTATTATAGCTATAGTAATGTATCATCACTGTAATAAGTTTTAGTAGTGTGTTTTGTCTGTTATTATAGTTTTAGTAGTGTGTTTTGTCTGTTATTATAGCTATAGTAATGTATCATCACTGTAATAATAGCTATAGTAATGTATCATCACTGTAGTAATAGTTTTAGTAGTGTGTTTTGTCTGTAGTAATAGTTTTAGTAGTGTGTTTTGTCTGTTATTATAGCTATAGTAATGTATCATCACTGTAGTAATAGTTTTAGTAGTGTGTTTTGTCTGTAGTAATAGTTTTAGTAGTGTGTTTTGTCTGTTATTATAGCTATAGTAATGTATCATCACTGTAATAATAGTTTTAGTAGTGTGTTTTGTCTGTTATTATAGCTATAGTAATGTATCATCACTGTAATAATAGTTTTAGTAGTGCGTTTTGTCTGTTATTATAGCTATAGTAATGTATCATCACTGTAATAATAGTTTTAGTAGTGTGTTTTGTCTGTTATTATAGTTTTAGTAGTGTGTTTTGTCTGTTATTATAGCTATAGTAATGTATCATCACTGTAATAATAGCTGTACTATTGTGTTTTGTCTGTTATTATAGTTTTAGTAGTGTTTTTTGTCTGTTATTATAGCTATAGTAATGTATCATCACTGTAATAATAGTTTTAGTAGTGTGTTTTGTCTGTTATTATAGCTATAGTAGTGTGTTTTGTCTGTTATTATAGCTATAGTAATGTATCATCACTGTAATAATAGTTTTAGTAGTGTGTTTTGTCTGTTATTATAGCTATAGTAATGTATCATCACTGTAATAATAGTTTTAGTAGTGTGTTTTGTCTGTTATTATAGCTATAGTAATGTATCATCACTGTAATAATTGTTTTAGTAGTGTGTTTTGTCTGTTATTATAGCTATAGTAATGTATCATCACTGTAATAATATTTTTAGTAGTGTGTTTTGTCTGTTATTATAGCTATAGTAATGTATCATCACTGTAGTAATAGTTTTAGTAGTGTGTTTTGTCTGTAGTAATAGTTTTAGTAGTGTGTTTTGTCTGTTATTATAGCTATAGTAATGTATCATCACTGTAGTAATAGTTTTAGTAGTGTGTTTTGTCTGTAGTAATAGTTTTAGTAGTGTGTTTTGTCTGTTATTATAGCTATAGTAATGTATCATCACTGTAATAATAGTTTTAGTAGTGTGTTTTGTCTGTTATTATAGCTATAGTAATGTATCATCACTGTAATAATAGTTTTAGTAGTGCGTTTTGTCTGTTATTATAGCTATAGTAATGTATCATCACTGTAATAATAGTTTTAGTAGTGTGTTTTGTCTGTTATTATAGCTATAGTAATGTATCATCACTGTAATAATAGTTTTAGTAGTGTGTTTTGTCTGTTATTATAGCTATAGTAATGTATCATCACTGTAATAATAGTTTTAGTAGTGCGTTTTGTCTGTTATTATAGCTATAGTAATGTATCATCACTGTAATAATAGTTTTAGTAGTGTGTTTTGTCTGTTATTATAGCTATAGTAATGTATCATCACTGTAATAATAGTTTTAGTAGTGTGTTTTGTCTGTTATTATAGCTATAGTAATGTATCATCACTGTAATAATAGTTTTAGTAGTGTGTTTTGTCTGTTATTATAGCTATAGTAGTGTGTTTTGTCTGTTATTATAGCTATAGTAATGTATCATCACTGTAATAATAGTTTTAGTAGTGTGTTTTGTCTGTTATTATAGCTATAGTAATGTATCATCACTGTAATAATAGTTTTAGTAGGTTGTTTTGTCTGTTATTATAGCTATAGTAATGTATCATCACTGTAATAATTGTTTTAGTAGTGTGTTTTGTCTGTTATTATAGCTATAGTAATGTATCATCACTGTAATAATATTTTTAGTAGTGTGTTTTGTCTGTTATTATAGCTATAGTAATGTATCATCACTGTAGTAATAGTTTTAGTAGTGTGTTTTGTCTGTAGTAATAGTTTTAGTAGTGTGTTTTGTCTGTTATTATAGCTATAGTAATGTATCATCACTGTAGTAATAGTTTTAGTAGTGTGTTTTGTCTGTAGTAATAGTTTTAGTAGTGTGTTTTGTCTGTTATTATAGCTATAGTAATGTATCATCACTGTAATAATAGTTTTAGTAGTGTGTTTTGTCTGTTATTATTGCTATAGTAATGTATCATCACTGTAATAATAGTTTTAGTAGTGCGTTTTGTCTGTTATTATAGCTATAGTAATGTATCATCACTGTAATAATAGTTTTAGTAGTGTGTTTTGTCTGTTATTATAGCTATAGTAATGTATCATCACTGTAATAATATTTTTAGTAGTGTGTTTTGTCTGTTATTATAGCTATAGTAATGTATCATCACTGTAGTAATAGTTTTAGTAGTGTGTTTTGTCTGTAGTAATAGTTTTAGTAGTGTGTTTTGTCTGTTATTATAGCTATAGTAATGTATCATCACTGTAATAATAGTTTTAGTAGTGTGTTTTGTCTGTAGTAATAGTTTTAGTAGTGTGTTTTGTCTGTTATTATAGCTATAGTATTGTATCATCACTGTAATAATAGTTTTAGTAGTGTGTTTTGTCTGTTATTATAGCTATAGTAATGTATCATCACTGTAATAATAGTTTTAGTAGTGTGTTTTGTCTGTTATTATAGCTATAGTATTGTATCATCACTGTAATAATAGTTTTAGTAGTGTGTTTTGTCTGTTATTATAGCTATAGTAATGTATCATCACTGTAATAATATTTTTAGTAGTGTGTTTTGTCTGTTATTATAGCTATAGTAATGTATCATCACTGTAGTAATAGTTTTAGTAGTGTGTTTTGTCTGTAGTAATAGTTTTAGTAGTGTGTTTTGTCTGTTATTATAGCTATAGTAATGTATCATCACTGTAGTAATAGTTTTAGTAGTGTGTTTTGTCTGTAGTAATAGTTTTAGTAGTGTGTTTTGTCTGTTATTATAGCTATAGTAATGTATCATCACTGTAATAATAGTTTTAGTAGTGTGTTTTGTCTGTTATTATAGCTATAGTAATGTATCATCACTGTAGTAATAGTTTTAGTAGTGTGTTTTGTCTGTAGTAATAGTTTTAGTAGTGTGTTTTGTCTGTTATTATAGCTATAGTAATGTATCATCACTGTAGTAATAGTTTTAGTAGTGTGTTTTGTCTGTTATTATAGATATAGTAATGTATCATCACTTTAGTAATAGTTTTAGTAGTGTGTTTTGTCTGTTATTATAGCTATAGTAATGTATCATCACTGTAATAATAGTTTTAGTAGTGTGTTTTGTCTGTTATTATAGCTATAGTAATGTATCATCACTGTAGTAATAGTTTTAGTAGTGTGTTTTTTCCTGTTATTATAGCTATAGTAATGTATCATCACTGTAGTAATAGTTTTAGTAGTGTGTTTTGTCTGTAATAATAGTTTTAGTAGTGTGTTTTGTCTGTAATAATAGTTTTAGTAGTGTGTTTTGTCTGTTATTATAGCTATAGTAATGTATCATCACTGTAATAAGTTTTAGTAGTGTGTTTTGTCTGTTATTATAGTTTTAGTAGTGTGTTTTGTCTGTTATTATAGCTATAGTAATGTATCATCACTGTAAAAATAGCTATAGTAATGTATCATCACTGTAGTAATAGTTTTAGTAGTGTGTTTTGTCTGTAGTAATTGTTTTAGTACTGTGTTTTGTCTGTTATTATAGCTATAGTAATGTATCATCACTGTAGTAATAGTTTTAGTAGTGTGTTTTGTCTGTAGTAATAGTTTTAGTAGTGTGTTTTGTCTGTTATTATAGCTATAGTAATGTATCATCACTGTAATAATAGTTTTAGTAGTGTGTTTTGTCTGTTATTATAGCTATAGTAATGTATCATCACTGTAATAATAGTTTTAGTAGTGCGTTTTGTCTGTTATTATAGCTATAGTAATGTATCATCACTGTAATAATAGTTTTAGTAGTTTGTTTTGTCTGTAATAATAGTTTTAGTAGTGTGTTTTGTCTGTTATTATAGCTATAGTAATGTATCATCACTGTAATAATAGTTTTAGTAGTGTGTTTTGTCTGTTATTATAGTTTTAGTAGTGTGTTTTGTCTGTTATTATAGCTATAGTAATGTATCATCACTGTAATAATAGCTGTACTTTTGTGTTTTGTCTGTTATTATAGTTTTAGTAGTGTGTTTTGTCTGTTATTATAGCTATAGTAATGTATCATCACTGTAATAATAGTTTTAGTAGTGTGTTTTGTCTGTTATTTTAGCTATAGTAATGTATCATCACTGTAATAATAGTTTTAGTAGTGTGTTTTGTCTGTTATTATAGCTTTAGTAATGTATCATCACTGTAATAATAGTTTTAGTAGTGTGCTTTGTCTGTTATTATAGCTATAGTAATGTATCATCACTGTAATAATAGTTTTAGTAGTGTGTTTTGTCTGTTATTATAGCTATAGTAATGTATCATCACTGTAATAATAGTTTTAGTAGTGTGTTTTGTCTGTTATTATAGCTATAGTAATGTATCATCACTGTAATAATAGTTTTAGTAGTGTGTTTTGTCTGTTATTATAGCTATAGTAATGTATCATCACTGTAATAATAGTTTTAGTAGTGTGTTTTGTCTGTTATTATAGCTATAGTAATGTATCATCACTGTAATAATATTTTTAGTAGTGTGTTTTGTCTGTTATTATAGCTATAGTAATGTATCATCACTGTAGTAATAGTTTTAGTAGTGTGTTTTGTCTGTAGTAATAGTTTTAGTAGTGTGTTTTGTCTGTTATTATAGCTATAGTAATGTATCATCACTGTAGTAATAGTTTTAGTAGTGTGTTTTGTCTGTAGTAATAGTTTTAGTAGTGTGTTTTGTCTGTTATTATAGCTATAGTAATGTATCATCACTGTAATAATAGTTTTAGTAGTGTGTTTTGTCTGTTATTATAGCTATAGTAATGTATCATCACTGTAGTAATAGTTTTAGTAGTGTGTTTTGCCTGTTATTATAGCTATAGTAATGTATCATCACTGTAGTAATAGTTTTAGTAGTGTGTTTTGTCTGTAATAATAGTTTTAGTAGTGTGTTTTGTCTGTAATAATAGTTTTAGTAGTGTGTTTTGTCTGTTATTATAGCTATAGTAATGTATCATCACTGTAATAATAGTTTTAGTAGTGTGTTTTGTCTGTTATTATAGCTATAGTAATGTATCATCACTGTAATAATAGTTTTAGTAGTGTGTTTTGTCTGTTATTATAGCTATAGTAATGTATCATCACTGTAATAATAGTTTTAGTAGTGTGTTTTGTCTGTTATTATAGCTATAGTAATGTATCATCACTGTAATAATAGTTTTAGTAGTGTGTTTTGTCTGTAGTAATAGTTTTAGTAGTGTGTTATGTCTGTTATTATAGCTATAGTAATGTATCATCACTGTAATACTAGTTTTAGTAGTGTGTTTTGTCTGTTATTATAGCTATAGTAATGTATCATCACTGTAATAATAGTTTTAGTAGTGTGTTTTGTCTGTTATTATAGCTTTAGTAATGTATCATCACTGTAATAATAGTTTTAGTAGTGTGCTTTGTCTGTTATTATAGCTATAGTAATGTATCATCACTGTAATAATAGTTTTAGTAGTGTGTTTTGTCTGTTATTATAGCTATAGTAATGTATCATCACTGTAATAATAGTTTTAGTAGTGTGTTTTGTCTGTTATTATAGCTATAGTAATGTATCATCACTGTAATAATAGTTTTAGTAGTGTGTTTTGTCTGTTATTATAGCTATAGTAATGTATCATCACTGTAGTAATAGTTTTAGTAGTGTGTTTTGCCTGTTATTATAGCTATAGTAATGTATCATCACTGTAGTAATAGTTTTAGTAGTGTGTTTTGTCTGTAATAATAGTTTTAGTAGTGTGTTTTGTCTGTAATAATAGTTTTAGTAGTGTGTTTTGTCTGTTATTATAGCTATAGTAATGTATCATCACTGTAATAATAGTTTTAGTAGTGTGTTTTGTCTGTTATTATAGCTATAGTAATGTATCATCACTGTAATAATAGTTTTAGTAGTGTGTTTTGTCTGTTATTATAGCTATAGTAATGTATCATCACTGTAATAATAGTTTTAGTAGTGTGTTTTGTCTGTTATTATAGCTATAGTAATGTATCATCACTGTAATAATAGTTTTAGTAGTGTGTTTTGTCTGTAGTAATAGTTTTAGTAGTGTGTTATGTCTGTTATTATAGCTATAGTAATGTATCATCACTGTAATAATAGTTTTAGTAGTGTGTTTTGTCTGTTATTATAGCTATAGTAATGTATCATCACTGTAATAATAGTTTTAGTAGTGTGTTTTGTCTGTTATTATAGCTTTAGTAATGTATCATCACTGTAATAATAGTTTTAGTAGTGTGCTTTGTCTGTTATTATAGCTATAGTAATGTATCATCACTGTAATAATAGTTTTAGTAGTGTGTTTTGTCTGTTATTATAGCTATAGTAATGTATCATCACTGTAATAATAGTTTTAGTAGTGTGTTTTGTCTGTTATTATAGCTATAGTAATGTATCATCACTGTAATAATAGTTTTAGTAGTGTGTTTTGTCTGTTATTATAGCTATAGTAGTGTGTTTTGTCTGTTATTATAGCTATAGTAATGTATCATCACTGTAATAATAGTTTTAGTAGTGTGTTTTGTCTGTTATTATAGCTATAGTAATGTATCATCACTGTAATAATAGTTTTAGTAGTGTGTTTTGTCTGTTATCATAGCTATAGTAATGTATCATCACTGTAATAATAGTTTTAGTAGTGTGTTTTGTCTGTTATTATAGCTATAGTAATGTATCATCACTGTAATAATATTTTTAGTAGTGTGTTTTGTCTGTTATTATAGCTATAGTAATGTATCATCACTGTAGTAATAGTTTTAGTAGTGTGTTTTGTCTGTAGTAATAGTTTTAGTAGTGTGTTTTGTCTGTTATTATAGCTATAGTAATGTATCATCACTGTAGTAATAGTTTTAGTAGTGTGTTTTGTCTGTAGTAATAGTTTTAGTAGTGTGTTTTGTCTGTTATTATAGCTATAGTAATGTATCATCACTGTAATAATAGTTTTAGTAATGTATTTTGTCTGTTATTATAGCTATAGTAATGTATCATCACTGTAGTAATAGTTTTAGTAGTGTGTTTTGCCTGTTATTATAGCTATAGTAATGTATCATCACTGTAGTAATAGTTTTAGTAGTGTGTTTTGTCTGTAATAATAGTTTTAGTAGTGTGTTTTGTCTGTAATAATAGTTTTAGTAGTGTGTTTTGTCTGTTATTATAGCTATAGTAATGTATCATCACTGTAATAATAGTTTTAGTAGTGTGTTTTGTCTGTTATTATAGCTATAGTAATGTATCATCACTGTAATAATAGTTTTAGTAGTGTGTTTTGTCTGTTATTATAGCTATAGTAATGTATCATCACTGTAATAATAGTTTTAGTAGTGTGTTTTGTCTGTTATTATAGCTATAGTAATGTATCATCACTGTAATAATAGTTTTAGTAGTGTGTTTTGTCTGTAGTAATAGTTTTAGTAGTGTGTTTTGTCTGTTATTATAGCTATAGTAATGTATCATCACTGTAATAATAGTTTTAGTAGTGTGTTTTGTCTGTTATTATAGCTATAGTAATGTATCATCACTGTAATAATAGTTTTAGTAGTGTGTTTTGTCTGTTATTATAGCTATAGTAATGTATCATCACTGTAATAATATTTTTAGTAGTGTGTTTTGTCTGTTATTATAGCTATAGTAATGTATCATCACTGTAGTAATAGTTTTAGTAGTGTGTTTTGTCTGTAGTAATAGTTTTAGTAGTGTGTTTTGTCTGTTATTATAGCTATAGTAATGTATCATCACTGTAGTAATAGTTTTAGTAGTGTGTTTTTTCTGTAGTAATAGTTTTAGTAGTGTGTTTTGTCTGTTATTATAGCTATAGTAATGTATCATCTCTGTAATAATAGTTTTAGTAGTGTGTTTTGTCTGTTATTATAGCTATAGTAATGTATCATCACTGTAGTAATAGTTTTAGTAGTGTGTTTTGCCTGTTATTATAGCTATAGTAATGTATCATCACTGTAGTAATAGTTTTAGTAGTGTGTTTTGTCTGTAATAATAGTTTTAGTAGTGTGTTTTGTCTGTAATAATAGTTTTAGTAGTGTGTTTTGTCTGTTATTATAGCTATAGTAATGTATCATCACTGTAATAATAGTTTTAGTAGTGTGTTTTGTCTGTTATTATAGCTATAGTAATGTATCATCACTGTAATAATAGTTTTAGTAGTGTGTTTTGTCTGTTATTATAGCTATAGTAATGTATCATCACTGTAATAATAGTTTTAGTAGTGTGTTTTGTCTGTTATTATAGCTATAGTAATGTATCATCACTGTAATAATAGCTATAGTAGTGTGTTTTGTCTGTAATAATAGTTTTAGTAGTGTGTTTTGTCTGTTTTAATAGCTATAGTAATGTATCATCACTGTAATAATAGTTTTAGTAGTGTGTTTTGTCTGTTTTAATAGCTATAGTAATGTATCATCACTGTAATAATAGCTATAGTAGTGTGTTTTGTCTGTAATAATAGTTTTAGTAGTGTGTTTTATCTGTTTTAATAGCTATAGTAATGTATCATCACTGTAATAATAGTTTTAGTAGTGTGTTTTGTCTGTAATAATAGTTTTAGTAGTGTGTTTTGTCTGTTATTATGGCTATAGTAATGTATCATCAATGTAATAATAGTTTTAGTAGTGTGTTTTGTCTGTTATTATAGCTATAGTAATGTATCATCACTGTAATAATAGTTTTAGTAGTGTGTTTTGTCTGTTATTATAGCTATAGTAATGTATCATCACTGTAATAATAGTTTTAGTAGTGTGTTTTGTCTGTTATTATAGCTATAGTAATGTATCATCACTGTAATAATAGTTTTAGTAGTGTGTTTTGTCTGTAGTAATAGTTTTAGTAGTGTGTTTTGTCTGTTATTATAGCTATAGTAATGTATCATCACTGTAATAATAGTTTTAGTAGTGTGTTTTGTCTGTTATTATAGCTATAGTAATGTATCATCACTGTAATAATAGTTTTAGTAGTGTGTTTTGTCTGTTATTATAGCTATAGTAATGTATCATCACTGTAATAATATTTTTAGTAGTGTGTTTTGTCTGTTATTATAGCTATAGTAATGTATCATCACTGTAGTAATAGTTTTAGTAGTGTGTTTTGTCTGTAGTAATAGTTTTAGTAGTGTGTTTTGTCTGTTATTATAGCTATAGTAATGTATCATCACTGTAGTAATAGTTTTAGTAGTGTGTTTTGTCTGTAGTAATAGTTTTAGTAGTGTGTTTTGTCTGTTATTATAGCTATAGTAATGTATCATCACTGTAATAATAGTTTTAGTAGTGTGTTTTGACTGTTATTATAGCTATAGTAATGTATCATCACTGTAGTAATAGTTTTAGTAGTGTGTTTTGCCTGTTATTATAGCTATAGTAATGTATCATCACTGTAATAATATTTTTAGTAGTGTGTTTTGTCTGTTATTATAGCTATAGTAATGTATCATCACTGTAGTAATAGTTTTAGTAGTGTGTTTTGTCTGTAGTAATAGTTTTAGTAGTGTGTTTTGTCTGTTATTATAGCTATAGTAATGTATCATCACTGTAGTAATAGTTTTAGTAGTGTGTTTTGTCTGTAGTAATAGTTTTAGTAGTGTGTTTTGTCTGTTATTATAGCTATAGTAATGTATCATCACTGTAATAATAGTTTTAGTAGTGTGTTTTGACTGTTATTATAGCTATAGTAATGTATCATCACTGTAGTAATAGTTTTAGTAGTGTGTTTTGCCTGTTACTATAGCTATAGTAATGTATCATCACTGTAGTAATAGTTTTAGTAGTGTGTTTTGTCTGTAATAATAGTTTTAGTAGTGTGTTTTGTCTGTAATAATAGTTTTAGTAGTGTGTTTTGTCTGTTATTATAGCTATAGTAATGTATCATCACTGTAATAATAGTTTTAGAAGTGTGTTTTGTCTGTTATTATAGCTATAGTAATGTATCATGACTGTAATAATAGTTTTAGTAGTGTGTTTTGTCTGTTATTATAGCTATAGTAATGTATCATCACTGTAATAATAGTTTTAGTAGTGTGTTTTGTCTGTTATTATAGCTATAGTAATGTATCATCACTGTAATAATAGTTTTAGTAGTGTGTTTTGTCTGTAGTAATAGTTTTAGTAGTGTGTTTTGTCTGTTTTAATAGCTATAGTAATGTATCATCACTGTAATAATAGTTTTAGTAGTGTGTTTTGTCTGTTTTAATAGCTATAGTAATGTATCATCACTGTAATAATAGCTATAGTAGTGTGTTTTGTCTGTAATAATAGTTTTAGTAGTGTGTTTTATCTGTTTTAATAGCTATAGTAATGTATCATCACTGTAATAATAGTTTTAGTAGTGTGTTTTGTCTGTAATAATAGTTTTAGTAGTGTGTTTTGTCTGTTATTATAGCTATAGTAATGTATCATCAATGTAATAATAGTTTTAGTAGTGTGTTTTGTCTGTTATTATAGCTATAGTAATGTATCATCACTGTAATAATAGTTTTAGTAGTGTGTTTTGTCTGTTATTATAGCTATAGTAATGTATCATCACTGTAATAATAGTTTTAGTAGTGTGTTTTGTCTGTTATTATAGCTATAGTAATGTATCATCACTGTAATAATAGTTTTAGTAGTGTGTTTTGTCTGTAGTAATAGTTTTAGTAGTGTGTTTTGTCTGTTATTATAGCTATAGTAATGTATCATCACTGTAATAATAGTTTTAGTAGTGTGTTTTGTCTGTTATTATAGCTATAGTAATGTATCATCACTGTAATAATAGTTTTAGTAGTGTGTTTTGTCTGTTATTATAGCTATAGTAATGTATCATCACTGTAATAATATTTTTAGTAGTGTGTTTTGTCTGTTATTATAGCTATAGTAATGTATCATCACTGTAGTAATAGTTTTAGTAGTGTGTTTTGTCTGTAGTAATAGTTTTAGTAGTGTGTTTTGTCTGTTATTATAGCTATAGTAATGTATCATCACTGTAGTAATAGTTTTAGTAGTGTGTTTTGTCTGTAGTAATAGTTTTAGTAGTGTGTTTTGTCTGTTATTATAGCTATAGTAATGTATCATCACTGTAATAATAGTTTTAGTAGTGTGTTTTGTCTGTTATTATAGCTATAGTAATGTATCATCACTGTAGTAATAGTTTTAGTAGTGTGTTTTGTCTGTTATTATAGCTATAGTAATGTATCATCACTGTAATAATATTTTTAGTAGTGTGTTTTGTCTGTTATTATAGCTATAGTAATGTATCATCACTGTAGTAATAGTTTTAGTAGTGTGTTTTGTCTGTAGTAATAGTTTTAGTAGTGTGTTTTGTCTGTTATTATAGCTATAGTAATGTATCATCACTGTAGTAATAGTTTTAGTAGTGTGTTTTGTCTGTAGTAATAGTTTTAGTAGTGTGTTTTGTCTGTTATTATAGCTATAGTAATGTATCATCACTGTAATAATAGTTTTAGTAGTGTGTTTTGTCTGTTATTATAGCTATAGTAATGTATCATCACTGTAGTAATAGTTTTAGTAGTGTGTTTTGCCTGTTATTATAGCTATAGTAATGTATCATCACTGTAGTAATAGTTTTAGTAGTGTGTTTTGTCTGTAATAATAGTTTTAGTAGTGTGTTTTGTCTGTAATAATAGTTTTAGTAGTGTGTTTTGTCTGTTATTATAGCTATAGTAATGTATCATCACTGTAATAATAGTTTTAGTAGTGTGTTTTGTCTGTTATTATAGCTATAGTAATGTATCATGACTGTAATAATAGTTTTAGTAGTGTGTTTTGTCTGTTATTATAGCTATAGTAATGTATCATCACTGTAATAATAGTTTTAGTAGTGTGTTTTGTCTGTTATTATAGCTATAGTAATGTATCATCACTGTAATAATAGTTTTAGTAGTGTGTTTTGTCTGTAGTAATAGTTTTAGTAGTGTGTTTTGTCTGTTATTATAGCTATAGTAATGTATCATCACTGTAATAATAGTTTTAGTAGTGTGTTTTGTCTGTTATTATAGCTATAGTAATGTATCATCACTGTAATAATAGTTTTAGTAGTGTTTTTTGTCTCTTATTATAGCTAAAGTAATGTATCATCACTGTAATAATAGTTTTAGTAGTGTGTTTTGTCTGTTATTATAGCTATAGTAATGTATCATCACTGTAGTAATAGTTTTAGTAGTGTGTTTTGTCTGTTATTATAGCTATAGTAATGTATCATCACTGTAGTAATAGTTTTAGTAGTGTGTTTTGTCTGTTATTATAGCTATAGTAATGTATCATCACTGTAGTAATAGTTTTAGTAGTGTGTTTTGTCTGTTATTTTAGCTATAGTAATGTATCATCACTGTAATAATAGTTTTAGTAGTGTGTTTTGTCTGTTATTATAGCTATAGTAATGTATCATCACTGTAATAATAGTTTTAGTAGTGTGTTTTGTCTGTTATTATAGCTATAGTAATGTATCATCACTGTAGTAATAGTTTTAGCAGTGTGTTTTGTCTGTTATTATAGCTATAGTAATGTATCATCACTGTAATAATAGTTTTAGTAGTGTGTTTTGTCTATTATTATAGCTATAGTAATGTATCATCACTGTAATAATAGCTATAGTAGTGTGTTTTGTCTGTAATAATAGTTTTAGTAGTGTGTTTTGTATGTTATAATAGCTATGGTAATGTATCATCACTGTAATAATAGTTTTAGTAGTGTGTTTTGTCTGTAATAATAGTTTTAGTAGTGTGTTTTGTCTGTTATTATAGCTATAGTAATGTATCATCACTGTAATAAGTTTTAGTAGTGTGTTTTGTCTGTTATTATAGTTTTAGTAGTGTGTTTTGTCTGTTATTATAGCTATAGTAATGTATCATCACTGTAATAATAGCTATAGTAATGTATCATCACTGTAGTAATAGTTTTAGTAGTGTGTTTTGTCTGTTATTATAGCTATAGTAATGTATCATCACTGTAGTAATAGTTTTAGTAGTGTGTTTTGTCTGTTATTATAGCTATAGTAATGCATCATCACTGTAATAATAGTTTTAGTAGTGTGTTTTGTCTGTTATTATAGCTATAGTAATGTATCATCACTGTAATAATAGTTTTAGTAGTGTGTTTTGTCTGTTATTATAGCTATAGTAATGTATCATCACTGTAATAATAGTTTTAGTAGTGTGTTTTGTCTGTTATTATAGCTATAGTAATGTATCATCACTGTAATAATAGTTTTAGTAGTGTGTTTTGTCTGTAATAATAGTTTTAGTAGTGTGTTTTGTCTGTTATTATAGCTATAGTAATGTATCATCACTGTAATAATAGTTTTAGTAGTGTGTTTTGTCTGTTATTATAGCTATAGTAATGTATCATCACTGTAGTAATAGTTTTAGTAGTGTGTTTTGTCTGTTATTATAGTTTTAGTAGTGTGTTTTGTCTGTAATAATAGTTTTAGTAGTGTGTTTTGTCTGTTATTATAGCTATAGTAATGTATCATCACTGTAATAATAGTTTTAGTAGTGTGTTTTGTCTGTTATTATAGCTATAGTAATGTATCATGACTGTAATAATAGTTTTAGTAGTGTGTTTTGTCTGTTATTATAGCTATAGTAATGTATCATCACTGTAATAATAGTTTTAGTAGTGTGTTTTGTCTGTTATTATAGCTATAGTAATGTATCATCACTGTAATAATAGTTTTAGTAGTGTGTTTTGTCTGTTATTATAGCTATAGTAATGTATCATCACTGTAATAATAGTTTTAGTAGTGTGTTTTGTCTGTTATTATAGCTATAGTAATGTATCATCACTGTAGTAATAGTTTTAGTAGTGTGTTTTGTCTGTTATTATAGCTATAGTAATGTATCATCACTGTAGTAATAGTTTTAGTAGTGTGTTTTGTCTGTTATTATAGCTATAGTAATGTATCATCACTGTAGTAATAGTTTTAGTAGTGTGTTTTGTCTGTTATTATAGCTATAGTAATGTATCATCACTGTAATAATAGTTTTAGTAGTGTGTTTTGTCTGTTATTATAGCTATAGTAATGTATCATCACTGTAATAATAGTTTTAGTAGTGTGTTTTGTCTGTTATTATAGCTATAGTAATGTATCATCACTGTAGTAATAGTTTTAGCAGTGTGTTTTGTCTGTTATTATAGCTATAGTAATGTATCATCACTGTAATAATAGCTATAGTAATGTATCATCACTGTAGTAATAGTTTTAGTAGTGTGTTTTGTCTGTTATTATAGCTATAGTAATGTATCATCACTGTAGTAATAGTTTTAGTAGTGTGTTTTGTCTGTTATTATAGCTATAGTAATGCATCATCACTGTAATAATAGTTTTAGTAGTGTGTTTTGTCTGTTATTATAGCTATAGTAATGTATCATCACTGTAATAATAGTTTTAGTAGTGTGTTTTGTCTGTTATTATAGCTATAGTAATGTATCATCACTGTAATAATAGTTTTAGTAGTGTGTTTTGTCTGTTATTATAGCTATAGTAATGTATCATCACTGTAATAATAGTTTTAGTAGTGTGTTTTGTCTGTAATAATAGTTTTAGTAGTGTGTTTTGTCTGTTATTATAGCTATAGTAATGTATCATCACTGTAATAATAGTTTTAGTAGTGTGTTTTGTCTGTTATTATAGCTATAGTAATGTATCATCACTGTAGTAATAGTTTTAGTAGTGTGTTTTGTCTGTAATAATAGTTTTAGTAGTGTGTTTTGTCTGTAATAATAGTTTTAGTAGTGTGTTTTGTCTGTTATTATAGCTATAGTAATGTATCATCACTGTAATAATAGTTTTAGTAGTGTGTTTTGTCTGTTATTATAGCTATAGTAATGTATCATCACTGTAATAATAGTTTTAGTAGTGTGTTTTGTCTGTTATTATAGCTATAGTAATGTATCATCACTGTAATAATAGTTTTAGTAGTGTGTTTTGTCTGTTATTATAGCTATAGTAATGTATCATCACTGTAATAATAGTTTTAGTAGTGTGTTTTGTCTGTAGTAATAGTTTTAGTAGTGTGTTTTGTCTGTTATTATAGCTATAGTAATGTATCATCACTGTAATAATAGTTTTAGTAGTGTGTTTTGTCTGTTATTATAGCTATAGTAATGTATCATCACTGTAATAATAGTTTTAGTAGTGTTTTTTGTCTCTTATTATAGCTAAAGTAATGTATCATCACTGTAATAATAGTTTTAGTAGTGTGTTTTGTCTGTTATTATAGCTATAGTAATGTATCATCACTGTAGTAATAGTTTTAGTAGTGTGTTTTGTCTGTTATTATAGCTATAGTAATGTATCATCACTGTAGTAATAGTTTTAGTAGTGTGTTTTGTCTGTTATTATAGCTATAGTAATGTATCATCACTGTAGTAATAGTTTTAGTAGTGTGTTTTGTCTGTTATTTTAGCTATAGTAATGTATCATCACTGTAATAATAGTTTTAGTAGTGTGTTTTGTCTGTTATTATAGCTATAGTAATGTATCATCACTGTAATAATAGTTTTAGTAGTGTGTTTTGTCTGTTATTATAGCTATAGTAATGTATCATCACTGTAGTAATAGTTTTAGTAGTGTGTTTTGTCTGTTATTATAGCTATAGTAATGTATCATCACTGTAATAATAGTTTTAGTAGTGTGTTTTGTCTGTTATTATAGCTATAGTAATGTATCATCACTGTAATAATAGCTATAGTAGTGTGTTTTGTCTGTAATAATAGTTTTAGTAGTGTGTTTTGTCTGTTATTATAGCTATGGTAATGTATCATCACTGTAATAATAGTTTTAGTAGTGTGTTTTGTCTGTAATAATAGTTTTAGTAGTGTGTTTTGTCTGTTATTATAGCTATAGTAATGTATCATCACTGTAATAAGTTTTAGTAGTGTGTTTTGTCTGTTATTATAGTTTTAGTAGTGTGTTTTGTCTGTTATTATAGCTATAGTAATGTATCATCACTGTAATAATAGCTATAGTAATGTATCATCACTGTAGTAATAGTTTTAGTAGTGTGTTTTGTCTGTTATTATAGCTATAGTAATGTATCATCACTGTAGTAATAGTTTTAGTAGTGTGTTTTGTCTGTTATTATAGCTATAGTAATGCATCATCACTGTAATAATAGTTTTAGTAGTGTGTTTTGTCTGTTATTATAGCTATAGTAATGTATCATCACTGTAATAATAGTTTTAGTAGTGTGTTTTGTCTGTTATTATAGCTATAGTAATGTATCATCACTGTAATAATAGTTTTAGTAGTGTGTTTTGTCTGTAATAATAGTTTTAGTAGTGTGTTTTGTCTGTTATTATAGCTATAGTAATGTATCATCACTGTAATAATAGTTTTAGTAGTGTGTTTTGTCTGTAATAATAGTTTTAGTAGTGTGTTTTGTCTGTTATTATAGCTATAGTAATGTATCATCACTGTAATAATAGTTTTAGTAGTGTGTTTTGTCTGTTATTATAGCTATAGTAATGTATCATCACTGTAATAATAGTTTTAGTAGTGTGTTTTGTCTGTTATTATAGCTATAGTAATGTATCATCACTGTAATAATAGTTTTAGTAGTGTGTTTTGTCTGTAATAATAGTTTTAGTAGTGTGTTTTGTCTGTTATTATAGCTATAGTAATGTATCATCACTGTAGTAATAGTTTTAGTAGTGTGTTTTGTCTGTAATAATAGTTTTAGTAGTGTGTTTTGTCTGTAATAATAGTTTTAGTAGTGTGTTTTGTCTGTTATTATAGCTATAGTAATGTATCATCACTGTAGTAATAGTTTTAGTAGTGTGTTTTGTCTGTTATTATAGCTATAGTAATGTATCATCACTGTAATAATAGTTTTAGTAGTGTGTTTTGTCTGTTATTATAGCTATAGTAATGTATCATCACTGTAATAATAGTTTTAGTAGTGTGTTTTGTCTGTTATTATAGCTATAGTAATGTATCATCACTGTAATAATAGTTTTAGTAGTGTGTTTTGTCTGTTATTATAGCTATAGTAATGTATCATCACTGTAATAATAGTTTTAGTAGTGTGTTTTGTCTGTAATAATAGTTTTAGTAGTGTGTTTTGTCTGTTATTATAGCTATAGTAATGTATCATCACTGTAATAATAGTTTTAGTAGTGTGTTTTGTCTGTTATTATAGTTTTAGTAGTGTGTTTTGTCTGTTATTATAGCTATAGTAATGTATCATCACTGTAATAATAGTTTTAGTAGTGTGTTTTGTCTGTTATTATAGCTATAGTAATGTATCATCACTGTAATAATAGTTTTAGTAGTGTGTTTTGTCTGTTATTATAGCTATAGTAATGTATCATCACTGTAATAATAGTTTTAGTAGTGTGTTTTGTCTGTAATAATAGTTTTAGTAGTGTGTTTTGTCTGTTATTATAGCTATAGTAATGTATCATCACTGTAATAATAGTTTTAGTAGTGTGTTTTGTCTGTTATTATAGCTATAGTAATGTATCATCACTGTAGTAATAGTTTTAGTAGTGTGTTTTGTCTGTAATAATAGTTTTAGTAGTGTGTTTTGTCTGTAATAATAGTTTTAGTAGTGTGTTTTGTCTGTTATTATAGCTATAGTAATGTATCATCACTGTAATAATAGTTTTAGTAGTGTGTTTTGTCTGTTATTATAGCTATAGTAATGTATCATCACTGTAATAATAGTTTTAGTAGTGTGTTTTGTCTGTTATTATAGCTATAGTAATGTATCATCACTGTAATAATAGTTTTAGTAGTGTGTTTTGTCTGTTATTATAGCTATAGTAATGTATCATCACTGTAATAATAGTTTTAGTAGTGTGTTTTGTCTGTAGTAATAGTTTTAGTAGTGTGTTTTGTCTGTTATTATAGCTATAGTAATGTATCATCACTGTAATAATAGTTTTAGTAGTGTGTTTTGTCTGTTATTATAGCTATAGTAATGTATCATCACTGTAATAATAGTTTTAGTAGTGTGTTTTGTCTGTTATTATAGCTATAGTAATGTATCATCACTGTAATAATAGTTTTAGTAGTGTGTTTTGTCTGTTATTATAGCTATAGTAATGTATCATCACTGTAGTAATAGTTTTAGTAGTGTGTTTTGTCTGTTATTATAGCTATAGTAATGTATCATCACTGTAATAATAGTTTTAGTAGTGTGTTTTGTCTGTTATTATAGCTATAGTAATGTATCATCACTGTAGTAATAGTTTTAGTAGTGTGTTTTGTCTGTTATTATAGCTATAGTAATGTATCATCACTGTAATAATAGTTTTAGTAGTGTGTTTTGTCTGTTATTATAGCTATAGTAATGTATCATCACTGTAATAATAGTTTTAGTAGTGTGTTTTGTCTGTTATTATAGCTATAGTAATGTATCATCACTGTAGTAATAGTTTTAGTAGTGTGTTTTGTCTGTTATTATAGCTATAGTAATGTATCATCACTGTAATAATAGTTTTAGTAGTGTGTTTTGTCTGTTATTATAGCTATAGTAATGTATCATCACTGTAATAATAGATTTAGTAGTGTGTTTTGTCTGTAATAATAGTTTTAGTAGTGTGTTTTGTCTGTTATTATAGCTATAGTAATGTATCATCACTGTAATAATAGTTTTAGTAGTGTGTTTTGTCTGTAATAATAGTTTTAGTAGTGTGTTTTGTCTGTTATTATAGCTATAGTAATGTATCATCACTGTAATAATAGTTTTAGTAGTGTGTTTTGTCTGTTATTATAGTTTTAGTAGTGTGTTTTGTCTGTTATTATAGCTATAGTAATGTATCATCACTGTAATAATAGCTATAGTAATGTATCATCACTGTAGTAATAGTTTTAGTAGTGTGTTTTGTCTGTTATTATAGCTATAGTAATGTATCATCACTGTAGTAATAGTTTTAGTAGTGTGTTTTGTCTGTTATTATAGCTATAGTAATGTATCATCACTGTAATAATAGTTTTAGTAGTGTGTTTTGTCTGTTATTATAGCTATAGTAATGTATCATCACTGTAATAATAGTTTTAGTAGTGTGTTTTGTCTGTTATTATAGCTATAGTAATGTATCATCACTGTAATAATAGTTTTAGTAGTGTGTTTTGTCTGTTATTATAGCTATAGTAATGTATCATCACTGTAATAATAGTTTTAGTAGTGTGTTTTGTCTGTAATAATAGTTTTAGTAGTGTGTTTTGTCTGTTATTATAGCTATAGTAATGTATCATCACTGTAATAATAGTTTTAGTAGTGTGTTTTGTCTGTTATTATAGTTTTAGTAGTGTGTTTTGTCTGTTATTATAGCTATAGTAATGTATCATCACTGTAATAATAGTTTTAGTAGTGTGTTTTGTCTGTTATTATAGCTATAGTAATGTATCATCACTGTAATAATAGTTTTAGTAGTGTGTTTTGTCTGTTATTATAGCTATAGTAATGTATCATCACTGTAATAATAGTTTTAGTAGTGTGTTTTGTCTGTTATTATAGCTATAGTAATGTATCATCACTGTAATAATAGTTTTAGTAGTGTGTTTTGTCTGTTATTATAGCTATAGTAATGTATCATCACTGTAATAATAGTTTTAGTAGTGTGTTTTGTCTGTTATTATAGCTATAGTAATGTATCATCACTGTAATAATAGTTTTAGTAGTGTGTTTTGTCTGTTATTATAGCTATAGTAATGTATCATCACTGTAATAATAGTTTTAGTAGTGTGTTTTGTCTGTAGTAATAGTTTTAGTAGTGTGTTTTGTCTGTTATTATAGCTATAGTAATGTATCATCACTGTAATAATAGTTTTAGTAGTGTGTTTTGTCTGTTATTATAGCTATAGTAATGTATCATCACTGTAATAATAGTTTTAGTAGTGTGTTTTGTCTGTTATTATAGCTATAGTAATGTATCATCACTGTAATAATAGTTTTAGTAGTGTGTTTTGTCTGTTATTATAGCTATAGTAATGTATCATCACTGTAATAATAGTTTTAGTAGTGTGTTTTGTCTGTTATTATAGCTATAGTAATGTATCATCACTGTAATAATAGTTTTAGTAGTGTGTTTTGTCTGTTATTATAGCTATAGTAATGTATCATCACTGTAATAATAGTTTTAGTAGTGTGTTTTGTCTGTTATTATAGCTATAGTAATGTATCATCACTGTAATAATAGCTATAGTAGTGTGTTTTGTCTGTAATAATAGTTTTAGTAGTGTGTTTTGTCTGTTATTATAGCTATAGTAATGTATCATCACTGTAATAATAGTTTTAGTAGTGTGTTTTGTCTGTTATTATAGCTATAGTAATGTATCATCACTGTAATAATAGCTATAGTAGTGTGTTTTGTCTGTAATAATAGTTTTAGTAGTGTGTTTTGTCTGTTATTATAGCTATAGTAATGTATCATCACTGTAATAATAGTTTTAGTAGTGTGTTTTGTCTGTAATAATAGTTTTAGTAGTGTGTTTTGTCTGTTATTATAGCTATAGTAATGTATCATCACTGTAATAATAGTTTTAGTAGTGTGTTTTGTCTGTTATTATAGTTTTAGTAGTGTGTTTTGTCTGTTATTATAGCTATAGTAATGTATCATCACTGTAATAATAGCTATAGTAATGTATCATCCTGTAGTAATAGTTTTAGTAGTGTGTTTTGTCTGTTATTATAGCTATAGTAATGTATCATCACTGTAATAATAGTTTTAGTAGTGTGTTTTGTCTGTTATTATAGCTATAGTAATGTATCATCACTGTAATAATAGTTTTAGTAGTGTGTTTTGTCTGTTATTATAGCTATAGTAATGTATCATCACTGTAATAATAGTTTTAGTAGTGTGTTTTGTCTGTTATTATAGCTATAGTAATGTATCATCACTGTAATAATAGTTTTAGTAGTGTGTTTTGTCTGTAATAATAGTTTTAGTAGTGTGTTTTGTCTGTTATTATAGCTATAGTAATGTATCATCACTGTAATAATAGTTTTAGTAGTGTGTTTTGTCTGTTATTATAGTTTTAGTAGTGTGTTTTGTCTGTTATTATAGCTATAGTAATGTATCATCACTGTAATAATAGTTTTAGTAGTGTGTTTTGTCTGTTATTATAGCTATAGTAATGTATCATCACTGTAATAATAGTTTTAGTAGTGTGTTTTGTCTGTTATTATAGCTATAGTAATGTATCATCACTGTAATAATAGTTTTAGTAGTGTGTTTTGTCTGTTATTATAGCTATAGTAATGTATCATCACTGTAATAATAGTTTTAGTAGTGTGTTTTGTCTGTTATTATAGCTATAGTAATGTATCATCACTGTAATAATAGTTTTAGTAGTGTGTTTTGTCTGTTATTATAGCTATAGTAATGTATCATCACTGTAATAATAGTTTTAGTAGTGTGTTTTGTCTGTAATAATAGTTTTAGTAGTGTGTTTTGTCTGTTATTATAGCTATAGTAATGTATCATCACTGTAATAATAGTTTTAGTAGTGTGTTTTGTCTGTTATAATAGTTTTAGTAGTGTGTTTTGTCTGTTATTATAGCTATAGTAATGTATCATCACTGTAATAATAGTTTTAGTAGTGTGTTTTGTCTGTTATTATAGCTATAGTAATGTATCATCACTGTAATAATAGTTTTAGTAGTGTGTTTTGTCTGTTATTATAGCTATAGTAATGTATCATCACTGTAGTAATAGTTTTAGTAGTGTGTTTTGTCTGTTATTATAGCTATAGTAATGTATCATCACTGTAATAATAGTTTTAGTAGTGTGTTTTGTCTGTTATTATAGCTATAGTAATGTATCATCACTGTAATAATAGTTTTAGTAGTGTGTTTTGTCTGTTATTATAGCTATAGTAATGTATCATCACTGTAATAATAGTTTTAGTAGTGTGTTTTGTCTGTTATTATAGCTATAGTAATGTATCATCACTGTAATAATAGTTTTAGTAGTGTGTTTTGTCTGTTATTATAGCTATAGTAATGTATCATCACTGTAATAATAGTTTTAGTAGTGTGTTTTGTCTGTTATTATAGCTATAGTAGTGTGTTTTGTCTGTTATTATAGCTATAGTAATGTATCATCACTGTAATAATAGTTTTAGTAGTGTGTTTTGTCTGTTATTATAGCTATAGTAATGTATCATCACTGTAATAATAGTTTTAGTAGTGTGTTTTGTCTGTTATTATAGCTATAGTAATGTATCATCACTGTAATAATAGTTTTAGTAGTGTGTTTTGTCTGTAGTAATAGTTTTAGTAGTGTGTTTTGTCTGTTATTATAGCTATAGTAATGTATCATCACTGTAATAATAGTTTTAGTAGTGTGTTTTGTCTGTTATTATAGCTATAGTAATGTATCATCACTGTAATAATAGTTTTAGTAGTGTGTTTTGTCTGTTATTATAGCTATAGTAATGTATCATCACTGTAATAATAGTTTTAGTAGTGTGTTTTGTCTGTTATTATAGCTATAGTAATGTATCATCACTGTAATAATAGTTTTAGTAGTGTGTTTTGTCTGTTATTATAGCTTTAGTAGTGTGTTTTGTCTGTTATTATAGCTATAGTAATGTATCATCACTGTAATAATAGTTTTAGTAGTGTGTTTTGTCTGTTATTATAGTTTTAGTAGTGTGTTTTGTCTGTTATTATAGCTATAGTAATGTATCATCACTGTAATAATAGTTTTAGTAGTGTGTTTTGTCTGTTATTATAGCTATAGTAATGTATCATCACTGTAATAATAGTTTTAGTAGTGTGTTTTGTCTGTTATTATAGCTATAGTAATGTATCATCACTGTAATAATAGTTTTAGTAGTGTGTTTTGTCTGTTATTATAGCTATAGTAATGTATCATCACTGTAATAATAGTTTTAGTAGTGTGTTTTGTCTGTTATTATAGCTATAGTAATGTATCATCACTGTAATAATAGTTTTAGTAGTGTGTTTTGTCTGTTATTATAGCTATAGTAATGTATCATCACTGTAATAATAGTTTTAGTAGTGTGTTTTGTCTGTTATTATAGCTATAGTAATGTATCATCACTGTAATAATAGTTTTAGTAGTGTGTTTTGTCTGTTATTATAGCTATAGTAATGTATCATCACTGTAATAATAGTTTTAGTAGTGTGTTTTGTCTGTTATTATAGCTATAGTAATGTATCATCACTGTAATAATAGCTGTACTATTGTGTTTTGTCTGTTATTATAGTTTTAGTAGTGTGTTTTGTCTGTAATAATAGTTTTAGTAGTGTGTTTTGTCTGTAATAATAGTTTTAGTAGTGTGTTTTGTCTGTTATTATAGCTATAGTAATGTATCATCACTGTAATAATAGTTTTAGTAGTGTGTTTTGTCTGTTATTATAGCTATAGTAATGTATCATCACTGTAATAATAGTTTTAGTAGTGTGTTTTGTCTGTTATTATAGCTATAGTAATGTATCATCACTGTAATAATAGTTTTAGTAGTGTGTTTTGTCTGTAGTAATAGTTTTAGTAGTGTGTTTTGTCTGTTATTATAGCTATAGTAATGTATCATCACTGTAATAATAGTTTTAGTAGTGTGTTTTGTCTGTTATTATAGCTATAGTAATGTATCATCACTGTAATAATAGTTTTAGTAGTGTGTTTTGTCTGTTATTATAGCTATAGTAATGTATCATCACTGTAATAATAGTTTTAGTAGTGTGTTTTGTCTGTTATTATAGCTATAGTAATGTATCATCACTGTAATAATAGTTTTAGTAGTGTGTTTTGTCTGTTATTATAGCTATAGTAATGTATCATCACTGTAATAATAGTTTTAGTAGTGTGTTTTGTCTGTTATTATAGCTATAGTAATGTATCATCACTGTAATAATAGTTTTAGTAGTGTGTTTTGTCTGTTATTATAGCTATAGTAATGTATCATCACTGTAGTAATAGTTTTAGTAGTGTGTTTTGTCTGTTATTATAGCTATAGTAATGTATCATCACTGTAGTAATAGTTTTAGTAGTGTGTTTTGTCTGTTATTATAGCTATAGTAATGTATCATCACTGTAATAATAGTTTTAGTAGTGTGTTTTGTCTGTTATTATAGCTATAGTAATGTATCATCACTGTAATAATAGTTTTAGTAGTGTGTTTTGTCTGTTATTATAGCTATAGTAATGTATCATCACTGTAGTAATAGTTTTAGTAGTGTGTTTTGTCTGTTATTATAGCTATAGTAATGTATCATCACTGTAATAATAGTTTTAGTAGTGTGTTTTGTCTGTTATTATAGCTATAGTAATGTATCATCACTGTAATAATAGCTATAGTAGTGTGTTTTGTCTGTAATAATAGTTTTAGTAGTGTGTTTTGTCTGTTTTAATAGCTATAGTAATGTGTCATCACTGTAATAATAGTTTTAGTAGTGTGTTTTGTCTGTTTTAATAGCTATAGTAATGTATCATCACTGTAATAATAGCTATAGTAGTGTGTTTTGTCTGTAATAATAGTTTTAGTAGTGTGTTTTGTCTGTTTTAATAGCTATAGTAATGTATCATCACTGTAATAATAGTTTTAGTAGTGTGTTTTGTCTGTAATAATAGTTTTAGTAGTGTGTTTTGTCTGTTATTATAGCTATAGTAATGTATCATCACTGTAATAAGTTTTAGTAGTGTGTTTTGTCTGTTATTATAGTTTTAGTAGTGTGTTTTGTCTGTTATTATAGCTATAGTAATGTATCATCACTGTAATAATAGCTATAGTAATGTATCATCACTGTAGTAATAGTTTTAGTAGTGTGTTTTGTCTGTTATTATAGCTATAGTAATGCATCATCACTGTAATAATAGTTTTAGTAGTGTGTTTTGTCTGTTATTATAGCTATAGTAATGTATCATCACTGTAATAATAGTTTTAGTAGTGTGTTTTGTCTGTTATTATAGCTATAGTAATGTATCATCACTGTAATAATAGTTTTAGTAGTGTGTTTTGTCTGTTATTATAGTTTTAGTAGTGTGTTTTGTCTGTTATTATAGCTATAGTAATGTATCATCACTGTAATAATAGTTTTAGTAGTGTGTTTTGTCTGTTATTATAGCTATAGTAGTGTGTTTTGTCTGTAATAATAGTTTTAGTAGTGTGTTTTGTCTGTAGTAATAGTTTTAGTAGTGTGTTTTGTCTGTTATTATAGCTATAGTAATGTATCATCAATGTAATAATAGTTTTAGTAGTGTGTTTTGTCTGTTATTATAGCTATAGTAATGTATCATCACTGTAATAATAGTTTTAGTAGTGTGTTTTGTCTGTTATTATAGCTATAGTAATGTATCATCACTGTAATAATAGTTTTAGTAGTGTGTTTTGTCTGTTATTATAGCTATAGTAATGTATCATCACTGTAATAATAGTTTTAGTAGTGTGTTTTGTCTGTTATTATAGTTTTAGTAGTGTGTTTTGTCTGTTATTATAGCTATAGTAATGTATCATCACTGTAATAATAGTTTTAGTAGTGTGTTTTGTCTGTTATTATAGCTATAGTAGTGTGTTTTGTCTGTTATTATAGCTATAGTAATGTATCATCACTGTAATAATAGTTTTAGTAGTGTGTTTTGTCTGTTATTATAGCTATAGTAATGTATCATCACTGTAATAATAGTTTTAGTAGTGTGTTTTGTCTGTTATTATAGCTATAGTAATGTATCATCACTGTAATAATAGTTTTAGTAGTGTGTTTTGTCTGTTATTATAGCTATAGTAATGTATCATCACTGTAATAATAGTTTTAGTAGTGTGTTTTGTCTGTTATTATAGCTATAGTAATGTATCATCACTGTAATAATAGTTTTAGTAGTGTGTTTTGTCTGTTATTATAGCTATAGTAATGTATCATCACTGTAATAATAGTTTTAGTAGTGTGTTTTGTCTGTTATTATAGCTATAGTAATGTATCATCACTGTAATAATAGTTTTAGTAGTGTGTTTTGTCTGTTATTATAGCTATAGTAATGTATCATCACTGTAATAATAGTTTTAGTAGTGTGTTTTGTCTGTTATTATAGCTATAGTAATGTATCATCACTGTAATAATAGCTGTAGTATTGTGTTTTGTCTGTTATTATAGTTTTAGTAGTGTGTTTTGTCTGTAATAATAGTTTTAGTAGTGTGTTTTGTCTGTAATAATAGTTTTAGTAGTGTGTTTTGTCTGTTATTATAGCTATAGTAATGTATCATCACTGTAATAATAGTTTTAGTAGTGTGTTTTGTCTGTTATTATAGCTATAGTAATGTATCATCACTGTAATAATAGTTTTAGTAGTGTGTTTTGTCTGTTATTATAGCTATAGTAATGTATCATCACTGTAATAATAGTTTTAGTAGTGTGTTTTGTCTGTTATTATAGCTATAGTAATGTATCATCACTGTAATAATAGTTTTAGTAGTGTGTTTTGTCTGTAGTAATAGTTTTAGTAGTGTGTTTTGTCTGTTATTATAGCTATAGTAATGTATCATCACTGTAATAATAGTTTTAGTAGTGTGTTTTGTCTGTTATTATAGCTATAGTAATGTATCATCACTGTAGTAATAGTTTTAGTAGTGTGTTTTGTCTGTTATTATAGCTATAGTAATGTATCATCACTGTAGTAATAGTTTTAGTAGTGTGTTTTGTCTGTTATTATAGCTATAGTAATGTATCATCACTGTAGTAATAGTTTTAGTAGTGTGTTTTGTCTGTTATTATAGCTATAGTAATGTATCATCACTGTAATAATAGTTTTAGTAGTGTGTTTTGTCTGTTATTATAGCTATAGTAATGTATCATCACTGTAATAATAGTTTTAGTAGTGTGTTTTGTCTGTTATTATAGCTATAGTAATGTATCATCACTGTAATAATAGTTTTAGTAGTGTGTTTTGTCTGTTATTATAGCTATAGTAATGTATCATCACTGTAATAATAGTTTTAGTAGTGTGTTTTGTCTGTTATTATAGCTATAGTAATGTATCATCACTGTAATAATAGTTTTAGTAGTGTGTTTTGTCTGTAATAATAGTTTTAGTAGTGTGTTTTGTCTGTTATTATAGCTATAGTAATGTATCATCACTGTAATAATAGTTTTAGTAGTGTGTTTTGTCTGTTATTATAGCTATAGTAATGTATCATCACTGTAATAATAGCTATAGTAGTGTGTTTTGTCTGTAATAATAGTTTTAGTAGTGTGTTTTGTCTGTTATTATAGCTATAGTAATGTATCATCACTGTAATAATAGTTTTAGTAGTGTGTTTTGTCTGTAATAATAGTTTTAGTAGTGTGTTTTGTCTGTTATTATAGCTATAGTAATGTATCATCACTGTAATAATAGTTTTAGTAGTGTGTTTTGTCTGTTATTATAGTTTTAGTAGTGTGTTTTGTCTGTTATTATAGCTATAGTAATGTATCATCACTGTATAATAGCTATAGTAATGTATCATCACTGTAGTAATAGTTTTAGTAGTGTGTTTTGTCTGTTATTATAGCTATAGTAATGTATCATCACTGTAATAATAGTTTTAGTAGTGTGTTTTGTCTGTTATTATAGCTATAGTAATGTATCATCACTGTAATAATAGTTTTAGTAGTGTGTTTTGTCTGTTATTATAGCTATAGTAATGTATCATCACTGTAATAATAGTTTTAGTAGTGTGTTTTGTCTGTTATTATAGTTTTAGTAGTGTGTTTTGTCTGTTATTATAGCTATAGTAATGTATCATCACTGTAATAATAGTTTTAGTAGTGTGTTTTGTCTGTTATTATAGCTATAGTAGTGTGTTTTGTCTGTAATAATAGTTTTAGTAGTGTGTTTTGTCTGTTATTATAGCTATAGTAATGTATCATCACTGTAATAATAGCTGTAGTAGTGTGTTTTGTCTGTTATTATAGCTATAGTAATGTATCATCACTGTAATAATAGTTTTAGTAGTGTGTTTTGTCTGTTATTATAGCTATAGTAATGTATCATCACTGTAATAATAGTTTTAGTAGTGTGTTTTGTCTGTAGTAATAGTTTTAGTAGTGTGTTTTGTCTGTTATTATAGCTATAGTAATGTATCATCACTGTAATAATAGTTTTAGTAGTGTGTTTTGTCTGTTATTATAGCTATAGTAATGTATCATCACTGTAATAATAGTTTTAGTAGTGTGTTTTGTCTGTTATTATAGCTATAGTAATGTATCATCACTGTAATAATAGTTTTAGTAGTGTGTTTTGTCTGTTATTATAGCTATAGTAATGTATCATCACTGTAATAATAGTTTTAGTAGTGTGTTTTGTCTGTTATTATAGCTATAGTAATGTATCATCACTGTAGTAATAGTTTTAGTAGTGTGTTTTGTCTGTTATTATAGCTATAGTAATGTATCATCACTGTAGTAATAGTTTTAGTAGTGTGTTTTGTCTGTTATTATAGCTATAGTAATGTATCATCACTGTAATAATAGTTTTAGTAGTGTGTTTTGTCTGTTATTATAGCTATAGTAATGTATCATCACTGTAATAATAGTTTTAGTAGTGTGTTTTGTCTGTTATTATAGCTATAGTAATGTATCATCACTGTAGTAATAGTTTTAGTAGTGTGTTTTGTCTGTTATTATAGCTATAGTAATGTATCATCACTGTAATAATAGTTTTAGTAGTGTGTTTTGTCTGTTATTATAGCTATAGTAATGTATCATCACTGTAATAATAGCTATAGTAGTGTGTTTTGTCTGTAATAATAGTTTTAGTAGTGTGTTTTGTCTGTTATTATAGCTATAGTAATGTATCATCACTGTAATAATAGTTTTAGTAGTGTGTTTTGTCTGTTATTATAGCTATAGTAATGTATCATCACTGTAATAATAGCTATAGTAGTGTGTTTTGTCTGTAATAATAGTTTTAGTAGTGTGTTTTGTCTGTTATTATAGCTATAGTAATGTATCATCACTGTAATAATAGTTTTAGTAGTGTGTTTTGTCTGTAATAATAGTTTTAGTAGTGTGTTTTGTCTGTTATTATAGCTATAGTAATGTATCATCACTGTAATAAGTTTTAGTAGTGTGTTTTGTCTGTTATTATAGTTTTAGTAGTGTGTTTTGTCTGTTATTATAGCTATAGTAATGTATCATCACTGTAATAATAGCTATAGTAATGTATCATCACTGTAGTAATAGTTTTAGTAGTGTGTTTTGTCTGTTATTATAGCTATAGTAATGTATCATCACTGTAATAATAGTTTTAGTAGTGTGTTTTGTCTGTTATTATAGCTATAGTAATGTATCATCACTGTAATAATAGTTTTAGTAGTGTGTTTTGTCTGTTATTATAGCTATAGTAATGTATCATCACTGTAATAATAGTTTTAGTAGTGTGTTTTGTCTGTTATTATAGTTTTAGTAGTGTGTTTTGTCTGTTATTATAGCTATAGTAATGTATCATCACTGTAATAATAGTTTTAGTAGTGTGTTTTGTCTGTTATTATAGCTATAGTAGTGTGTTTTGTCTGTAATAATAGTTTTAGTAGTGTGTTTTGTCTGTAGTAATAGTTTTAGTAGTGTGTTTTGTCTGTTATTATAGCTATAGTAATGTATCATCAATGTAATAATAGTTTTAGTAGTGTGTTTTGTCTGTTATTATAGCTATAGTAATGTATCATCACTGTAATAATAGTTTTAGTAGTGTGTTTTGTCTGTTATTATAGCTATAGTAATGTATCATCACTGTAATAATAGTTTTAGTAGTGTGTTTTGTCTGTTATTATAGCTATAGTAATGTATCATCACTGTAATAATAGTTTTAGTAGTGTGTTTTGTCTGTTATTATAGCTATAGTAGTGTGTTTTGTCTGTTATTATAGCTATAGTAATGTATCATCACTGTAATAATAGTTTTAGTAGTGTGTTTTGTCTGTATTATAGCTATAGTAGTGTGTTTTGTCTGTTATTATAGCTATAGTAATGTATCATCACTGTAATAATAGTTTTAGTAGTGTGTTTTGTCTGTTATTATAGCTATAGTAGTGTGTTTTGTCTGTAATAATAGTTTTAGTAGTGTGTTTTGTCTGTTATTATAGCTATAGTAATGTATCATCACTGTAGTAATAGTTTTAGTAGTGTGTTTTGTCTGTTATTATAGCTATAGTAATGTATCATCACTGTAATAATAGTTTTAGTAGTGTGTTTTGTCTGTTATTATAGCTATAGTAATGTATCATCACTGTAATAATAGTTTTAGTAGTGTGTTTTGTCTGTTATTATAGCTATAGTAATGTATCATCACTGTAATAATAGTTTTAGTAGTGTGTTTTGTCTGTTATTATAGCTATAGTAATGTATCATCACTGTAATAATAGTTTTAGTAGTGTGTTTTGTCTGTTATTATAGCTATAGTAATGTATCATCACTGTAATAATAGTTTTAGTAGTGTGTTTTGTCTGTTATTATAGCTATAGTAATGTATCATCACTGTAATAATAGCTGTACTATTGTGTTTTGTCTGTTATTATAGTTTTAGTAGTGTGTTTTGTCTGTAATAATAGTTTTAGTAGTGTGTTTTGTCTGTGATAATAGTTTTAGTAGTGTGTTTTGTCTGTTATTATAGCTATAGTAATGTATCATCACTGTAATAATAGTTTTAGTAGTGTGTTTTGTCTGTTATTATAGCTATAGTAATGTATCATCACTGTAATAATAGTTTTAGTAGTGTGTTTTGTCTGTTATTATAGCTATAGTAATGTATCATCACTGTAATAATAGTTTTAGTAGTGTGTTTTGTCTGTTATTATAGCTATAGTAATGTATCATCACTGTAATAATAGTTTTAGTAGTGTGTTTTGTCTGTAGTAATAGTTTTAGTAGTGTGTTTTGTCTGTTATTATAGCTATAGTAATGTATCATCACTGTAATAATAGTTTTAGTAGTGTGTTTTGTCTGTTATTATAGCTATAGTAATGTATCATCACTGTAATAATAGTTTTAGTAGTGTGTTTTGTCTGTTATTATAGCTATAGTAATGTATCATCACTGTAGTAATAGTTTTAGTAGTGTGTTTTGTCTGTTATTATAGCTATAGTAATGTATCATCACTGTAGTAATAGTTTTAGTAGTGTGTTTTGTCTGTTATTATAGTTTTAGTAGTGTGTTTTGTCTGTAATAATAGTTTTAGTAGTGTGTTTTGTCTGTAATAATAGTTTTAGTAGTGTGTTTTGTCTGTTATTATAGCTATAGTAATGTATCATCACTGTAATAATAGTTTTAGTAGTGTGTTTTGTCTGTTATTATAGCTATAGTAATGTATCATCACTGTAATAATAGTTTTAGTAGTGTGTTTTGTCTGTTATTATAGCTATAGTAATGTATCATCACTGTAATAATAGTTTTAGTAGTGTGTTTTGTCTGTTATTATAGCTATAGTAATGTATCATCACTGTAATAATAGTTTTAGTAGTGTGTTTTGTCTGTAGTAATAGTTTTAGTAGTGTGTTTTGTCTGTTATTATAGCTATAGTAATGTATCATCACTGTAATAATAGTTTTAGTAGTGTGTTTTGTCTGTTATTATAGCTATAGTAATGTATCATCACTGTAGTAATAGTTTTAGTAGTGTGTTTTGTCTGTTATTATAGCTATAGTAATGTATCATCACTGTAGTAATAGTTTTAGTAGTGTGTTTTGTCTGTTATTATAGCTATAGTAATGTATCATCACTGTAGTAATAGTTTTAGTAGTGTGTTTTGTCTGTTATTTTAGCTATAGTAATGTATCATCACTGTAATAATAGTTTTAGTAGTGTGTTTTGTCTGTTATTATAGCTATAGTAATGTATCATCAATGTAATAATAGTTTTAGTAGTGTGTTTTGTCTGTTATTATAGCTATAGTAATGTATCATCACTGTAGTAATAGTTTTAGTAGTGTGTTTTGTCTGTAATTATAGCTATAGTAATGTATCATCACTGTAATAATAGTTTTAGTAGTGTGTTTTGTCTGTTATTATAGCTATAGTAATGTATCATCACTGTAATAATAGCTATAGTAGTGTGTTTTGTCTGTAATAATAGTTTTAGTAGTGTGTTTTGTCTGTTTTAATAGCTATAGTAATGTGTCATCACTGTAATAATAGTTTTAGTAGTGTGTTTTGTCTGTTTTAATAGCTATAGTAATGTATCATCACTGTAATAATAGCTATAGTAGTGTGTTTTGTCTGTAATAATAGTTTTAGTAGTGTGTTTTGTCTGTTTTAATAGCTATAGTAATGTATCATCACTGTAATAATAGTTTTAGTAGTGTGTTTTGTCTGTAATAATAGTTTTAGTAGTGTGTTTTGTCTGTTATTATAGCTATAGTAATGTATCATCACTGTAATAAGTTTTAGTAGTGTGTTTTGTCTGTTATTATAGTTTTAGTAGTGTGTTTTGTCTGTTATTATAGCTATAGTAATGTATCATCACTGTAATAATAGCTATAGTAATGTATCATCACTGTAGTAATAGTTTTAGTAGTGTGTTTTGTCTGTTATTATAGCTATAGTAATGCATCATCACTGTAATAATAGTTTTAGTAGTGTGTTTTGTCTGTTATTATAGCTATAGTAATGTATCATCACTGTAATAATAGTTTTAGTAGTGTGTTTTGTCTGTTATTATAGCTATAGTAATGTATCATCACTGTAATAATAGTTTTAGTAGTGTGTTTTGTCTGTTATTATAGTTTTAGTAGTGTGTTTTGTCTGTTATTATAGCTATAGTAATGTATCATCACTGTAATAATAGTTTTAGTAGTGTGTTTTGTCTGTTATTATAGCTATAGTAGTGTGTTTTGTCTGTAATAATAGTTTTAGTAGTGCGTTTTGTCTGTTATTATAGCTATAGTAATGTATCATCACTGTAGTAATAGTTTTAGTAGTGTGTTTTGTCTGTTATTATAGCTATAGTAATGTATCATCACTGTAATAATAGTTTTAGTAGTGTGTTTTGTCTGTTATTATAGCTATAGTAATGTATCATCACTGTAATAATAGTTTTAGTAGTGTGTTTTGTCTGTTATTATAGCTATAGTAATGTATCATCACTGTAGTAATAGTTTTAGTAGTGTGTTTTGTCTGTTATTATAGTTTTAGTAGTGTGTTTTGTCTGTAATAATAGTTTTAGTAGTGTGTTTTGTCTGTAATAATAGTTTTAGTAGTGTGTTTTGTCTGTTATTATAGCTATAGTAATGTATCATCACTGTAATAATAGTTTTAGTAGTGTGTTTTGTCTGTTATTATAGCTATAGTAATGTATCATCACTGTAATAATAGTTTTAGTAGTGTGTTTTGTCTGTTATTATAGCTATAGTAATGTATCATCACTGTAATAATAGTTTTAGTAGTGTGTTTTGTCTGTTATTATAGCTATAGTAATGTATCATCACTGTAATAATAGTTTTAGTAGTGTGTTTTGTCTGTAGTAATAGTTTTAGTAGTGTGTTTTGTCTGTTATTATAGCTATAGTAATGTATCATCACTGTAATAATAGTTTTAGTAGTGTGTTTTGTCTGTTATTATAGCTATAGTAATGTATCATCACTGTAGTAATAGTTTTAGTAGTGTGTTTTGTCTGTTATTATAGCTATAGTAATGTATCATCACTGTAGTAATAGTTTTAGTAGTGTGTTTTGTCTGTTATTATAGCTATAGTAATGTATCATCACTGTAGTAATAGTTTTAGTAGTGTGTTTTGTCTGTTATTTTAGCTATAGTAATGTATCATCACTGTAATAATAGTTTTAGTAGTGTGTTTTGTCTGTTATTATAGCTATAGTAATGTATCATCAATGTAATAATAGTTTTAGTAGTGTGTTTTGTCTGTTATTATAGCTATAGTAATGTATCATCACTGTAGTAATAGTTTTAGTAGTGTGTTTTGTCTGTAATTATAGCTATAGTAATGTATCATCACTGTAATAATAGTTTTAGTAGTGTGTTTTGTCTGTTATTATAGCTATAGTAATGTATCATCACTGTAATAATAGCTATAGTAGTGTGTTTTGTCTGTAATAATAGTTTTAGTAGTGTGTTTTGTCTGTTTTAATAGCTATAGTAATGTGTCATCACTGTAATAATAGTTTTAGTAGTGTGTTTTGTCTGTTTTAATAGCTATAGTAATGTATCATCACTGTAATAATAGCTATAGTAGTGTGTTTTGTCTGTAATAATAGTTTTAGTAGTGTGTTTTGTCTGTTTTAATAGCTATAGTAATGTATCATCACTGTAATAATAGTTTTAGTAGTGTGTTTTGTCTGTAATAATAGTTTTAGTAGTGTGTTTTGTCTGTTATTATAGCTATAGTAATGTATCATCACTGTAATAAGTTTTAGTAGTGTGTTTTGTCTGTTATTATAGTTTTAGTAGTGTGTTTTGTCTGTTATTATAGCTATAGTAATGTATCATCACTGTAATAATAGCTATAGTAATGTATCATCACTGTAGTAATAGTTTTAGTAGTGTGTTTTGTCTGTTATTATAGCTATAGTAATGCATCATCACTGTAATAATAGTTTTAGTAGTGTGTTTTGTCTGTTATTATAGCTATAGTAATGTATCATCACTGTAATAATAGTTTTAGTAGTGTGTTTTGTCTGTTATTATAGCTATAGTAATGTATCATCACTGTAATAATAGTTTTAGTAGTGTGTTTTGTCTGTTATTATAGTTTTAGTAGTGTGTTTTGTCTGTTATTATAGCTATAGTAATGTATCATCACTGTAATAATAGTTTTAGTAGTGTGTTTTGTCTGTTATTATAGCTATAGTAGTGTGTTTTGTCTGTAATAATAGTTTTAGTAGTGTGTTTTGTCTGTTATTATAGCTATAGTAATGTATCATCACTGTAGTAATAGTTTTAGTAGTGTGTTTTGTCTGTTATTATAGCTATAGTAATGTATCATCACTGTAATAATAGTTTTAGTAGTGTGTTTTGTCTGTTATTATAGCTATAGTAATGTATCATCACTGTAATAATAGTTTTAGTAGTGTGTTTTGTCTGTTATTATAGCTATAGTAATGTATCATCACTGTAATAATAGTTTTAGTAGTGTGTTTTGTCTGTTATTATAGCTATAGTAATGTATCATCACTGTAATAATAGTTTTAGTAGTGTGTTTTGTCTGTTATTATAGCTATAGTAATGTATCATCACTGTAATAATAGTTTTAGTAGTGTGTTTTGTCTGTTATTATAGCTATAGTAGTGTGTTTTGTCTGTTATTATAGCTATAGTAATGTATCATCACTGTAATAATAGTTTTAGTAGTGTGTTTTGTCTGTTATTATAGCTATAGTAATGTATCATCACTGTAATAATAGTTTTAGTAGTGTGTTTTGTCTGTTATTATAGCTATAGTAATGTATCATCACTGTAGTAAGAGTTTTAGTAGTGTGTTTTGTCTGTAGTAATAGTTTTAGTAGTGTGTTTTGTCTGTTATTATAGCTATAGTAATGTATCATCAATGTAATAATAGTTTTAGTAGTGTGTTTTGTCTGTTATTATAGCTATAGTAATGTATCATCACTGTAATAATAGTTTTAGTAGTGTGTTTTGTCTGTTATTATAGCTATAGTAATGTATCATCACTGTAATAATAGTTTTAGTAGTGTGTTTTGTCTGTTATTATAGCTATATTAATGTATCATCACTGTAATTATAGTTTAGTAGTGTGTTTTGTCTGTTATTATAGCTATAGTAGTGTGTTTTGTCTGTTATTATAGCTATAGTAATGTATCATCACTGTAATAATAGTTTTAGTAGTGTGTTTTGTCTGTTATTATAGCTATAGTAATGTATCATCACTGTAATAATAGTTTTAGTAGTGTATTTTGTCTGTTATTATAGCTAGAGTAATGTACCATCACTGTAGTAATAGTTTTAGTAGTGTGTTTTGTCTGTAGTAATAGTTTTAGTAGTGTGTTTTGTCTGTTATTATAGCTATAGTAATGTATCATCAATGTAATAATAGTTTTAGTAGTGTGTTTTGTCTGTTATTATAGCTATAGTAATGTATCATCACTGTAATAATAGTTTTAGTAGTGTGTTTTGTCTGTTATTATAGCTATAGTAATGTATCATCACTGTAATAATAGTTTTAGTAGTGTGTTTTGTCTGTTATTATAGTTTTAGTAGTGTGTTTTGTCTGTTATTTCAGCTATAGTAATGTCTCATCACTGTAATACTAGTTTTAGTAGTGTGTTTTTTCTGTTATTATAGTTTTAGTATTGTGTTTTGTCTGTTATTTTAGCTATAGTAGTGTATCATCACTGTAGTAATAGTTTTAGTAGTGTGTTTTGTCTGTTATTATAGCTATAGTAATGTATCATCACTGTAATAATAGTTTTAGTAGTGTGTTTTGTCTGTTATTATAGCTATAGTAATGTATCATCACTGTAATAATAGTTTTAGTAGTGTGTTTTGTCTGTTATTATAGCTATATTAATGTATCATCACTGTAATTATAGTTTAGTAGTGTGTTTTGTCTGTTATTATAGCTATAGTAGTGTGTTTTGTCTGTTATTATAGCTATAGTAATGTATCATCACTGTAATAATAGTTTTAGTAGTGTGTTTTGTCTGTTATTATAGCTATAGTAATGTATCATCACTGTAATAATAGTTTTAGTAGTGTATTTTGTCTGTTATTATAGCTAGAGTAATGTACCATCACTGTAGTAATAGTTTTAGTAGTGTGTTTTGTCTGTAGTAATAGTTTTAGTAGTGTGTTTTGTCTGTTATTATAGCTATAGTAATGTATCATCAATGTAATAATAGTTTTAGTAGTGTGTTTTGTCTGTTATTATAGCTATAGTAATGTATCATCACTGTAATAATAGTTTTAGTAGTGTGTTTTGTCTGTTATTATAGCTATAGTAATGTATCATCACTGTAATAATAGTTTTAGTAGTGTGTTTTGTCTGTTATTATAGTTTTAGTAGTGTGTTTTGTCTGTTATTTTAGCTATAGTAATGTCTCATCACTGTAATACTAGTTTTAGTAGTGTGTTTTTTCTGTTATTATAGTTTTAGTATTGTGTTTTGTCTGTTATTTTAGCTATAGTAGTGTATCATCACTGTAGTAATAGTTTTAGTAGTGTGTTTTGTCTGTTATTATAGCTATAGTAATGTATCATCACTGTAATAATAGTTTTAGTAGTGTGTTTTGTCTGTTATTATAGCTATAGTAATGTATCATCACTGTAATAATAGTTTTAGTAGTGTGTTTTGTCTGTAATAATAGCTATAGTAATGTATCATCACTGTAATAATAGTTTTAGTAGTGTGTTTTGTCTGTTATTATAGCTATAGTAATGTATCATCACTGTAATAATAGTTTTAGTAGTGTGTTTTGTCTGTAATTATAGCTATAGTAATGTATCATCACTGTAATAATAGCTGTACTATTGTGTTTTGTCTGCAAATATAGCTATAGTTTTGAGTATAGTCTAGAAGCTATAGAATTGTGTTTTCTCTGCAATAATAGCTATAGTATTGTGTATTGTTTCTAATAATAGCTATATAATTGGATTTTGTCTGTAGTAATTGCTATAGCATGGTGTTTAGACTGTAAAAATATATATTAAAAGAAAAACACAATGCTATAGCTAATATTACAGACAAAACCACGAGTTTGTCTGTAATATTAGCTATAGCATTGTGTTTTTTCTGTACTAATAGTAAAGTATTATGAATTGTATGTAATAATTGCTATAGTATTGTGTTTTGTCTGTTGAAATATCTATAGTATTGTGTTTCGTCTGTTGAGATATCTATAGTATTGCGTTTTGTCTGTTGAAATATCTATAGTATTGTGTTTTGTCTGTAGTAATATGTGTAGTTGTCACGCCCTGGCCTTAATATTCTTTGTTTTCTTTATTATTTTAGTTAGGTCAGGGGGTGACATGGGGAATGTTTATGTTTTGTTGGTTTTGGGTGTTGTTTATGGTAAAGGGGTTGTGTATAGTATATGGGTTTGTGTGGAGTACATGTTTCTAGTGTTGTCTATGTATGTTTAGTTGTCTAGGAGAGTCTATGGTTACCTGAATGAGTTCCCAATTAGAGACAGCTGATTTCGGTTGTCTCTGATTGGGAGCCTTATTTAGGGTAGCCATAGGCTCTCATTGGTTGTGGGTAATTGTCTATGTAGAACGTTTGTAGCCTGTATGTATGTGCACAACGTTTGTAGCTTCACGGTCGTTTTGTTGTTTTTGTTAGTTTGTATAGAGTTTTGTGTCGTGTTCATCTTCGTGGTGTTAATAAAGAAGATGGCTTATTTTCCAACTGCTGCATTTTGGTCCGTCAATCCGCCACACGATCGTGACAGTAGTATTGTGTTTTGTCTGTTGAAATATCTATAGTATTGTGTTTTGTCTGTTGAAATATCTATAGTATTGTGTTTTGTCTGTTGAAATATCTATAGTATTGTGTTTTGTCTGTTGAAATATCTATAGTATTGTGTTTTTTCTGTTGAAATATGTGTAGTATTGTGTTTTGTCTGTTGAAATATCTATAGTATTGTGTTTTGTCTGTTGAAATATCTATAGTATTGTGTTTTGTCTGTTGAAATATCTATAGTATTGTGTTTTGTCTGTAGTAATATGTGTAGTATTGTTTTGTCTGTTGAAATATCTATAGTATTGTGTTTTGTCTGTTGAAATATCTATAGTATTGTGTTTTGTCTGTTGAAATATCTATAGTATTGTGTTTTGTCTGTTGAAATATCTATAGTATTGTGTTTTGTCTGTTGAAATATCTATAGTATTGTGTTTTGTCTGTAGTAACAGCTGTATTATTGTGTTTTGTGTAATATCAATAGTATTGTGGTTGTGTTTTGTGTAATATCAATAGTATTGTATTGTGTTTTGTGTAATATCAATAGTATTGTATTGTGTTTTGTGTAATATCAATAGTATTGTATTGTGTTTTGTGTAATATCAATAGTATTGTGATTGTGTTTTGTGTAATATCAATAGTATTGTGATTGTGTTTTGAGAAATATCAATAGTATTGTGATTGTGTTTTGAGAAATATCAATAGTATTGTATTGTGTTTTGTGTAATATCAATAGTATTGTATTGTGTTTTGTGTAATATCAATAGTATTGTATTGTGTTTTGTGTAATATCAATAGTATTGTGATTGTGTTTTGTGTAATATCAATAGTATTGTGATTGTGTTTTGTGTAATATCAATAGTATTGTGATTGTGTTTTGTGTAATATCAATAGTATTGTATTGTGTTTTGTGTAATATCAATAGTATTGTGATTGTGTTTTGTGTAATATCAATAGTATTGTGATTGTGTTTTGTGTAATATCAATAGTATTGTATTGTGTTTTGTGTAATATCAATAGTATTGTATTGTGTTTTGTGTAATATCAATAGTATTGTATTGTGTTTTGTGTAATATCAATAGTATTGTATTGTGTTTTGTGTAATATCAATAGTATTGATTTGTGTTTTGTGTAATATCAATAGTATTGTATTGTGTTTTGTGTAATATCAATAGTATGTGATTGTGTTTTGTGTAATATCAATAGTATTGTGATTGTGTTTTGTGTAATATCAATAGTATTGTGATTGTGTTTTGTGTAATATCAATAGTATTGTGATTGTGTTTTGTTTAATATCAATAGTATTGTGATTGTGTTTTGTGTAATATCAATAGTATTGTGATTGTGTTTTGTGTAATATCAATAGTATTGTATTGTGTTTTGTGTAATATCAATAGTATTGTATTGTGTTTTGTGTAATATCAATAGTATTGTATTGTGTTTTGTGTAATATCAATAGTATTGTATTGTGTTTTGTGTAATATCAATAGTATTGTGATTGTGTTTTGTGTAATATCAAAAGTATTGTGATTGTGTTTTGAGAAATATCAATAGTATTGTATTGTGTTTTGTGTAATATCAATAGTATTGTATTGTGTTTTGTGTAATATCAATAGTATTGTATTGTGTTTTGTGTAATATCAATAGTATTGTATTGTGTTTTGTGTAATATCAATAGTATTGTATTGTGTTTTGTGTAATATCAATAGTATTGTATTGTGTTTTGTGTAATATCAATAGTATTGTGATTGTGTTTTGTGTAATATCAATAGTATTGTGATTGTGTTTTGAGAAATATCAATAGTATTGTGATTGTGTTTTGTGTAATATCAATAGTTTTGTATTGTGTTTTGTGTAATATCAATAGTATTGTATTGTGTTTTGTGTAATATCAATAGTATTGTATTGTGTTTTGTGTAATATCAATAGTATTGTATTGTGTTTTGTGTAATATCAATAGTATTGTATTGTGTTTTGTGTAATATCAATAGTATTGTATTGTGTTTTGTGTAATATCAATAGTATTGTATTGTGTTTTGTGTAATATCAATAGTATTGTATTGTGTTTTGTGTAATATCAATAGTATTGTGATTGTGTTTTGTGTAATATCAATAGTATTGTGATTGTGTTTTGTGTAATATCAATAGTATTGTGATTGTGTTTTGTGTAATATCAATGGTATTGTATTGTGTTTTGTGTAATATCAATAGTATTGTTATTGTGTTTTGTGTAATATCAATAGTATTGTGATTGTGTTTCGTGTAATATCAATAGTATTGTGATTGTGTTTTGTGTAATATCAATAGTATTGTATTGTGTTTTGTGTAATATCAATAGTATTGTATTGTGTTTTGTGTAATATCAATAGTATTGTATTGTGTTTTGTGTAATATCAATAGTATTGTATTGTGTTTTGTGTAATATCAATAGTATTGTGATTGTGTTTTGTGTAATATCAATAGTATTGTATTGTGTTTTGTGTAATATCAATAGTATTGTATTGTGTTTTGTGTAATATCAATAGTATTGTATTGTGTTTTGTGTAATATCAATAGTTTTGTATTGTGTTTTGTGTAATATCAATAGTATTGTATTGTGTTTTGTGTAATATCAATAGTATTGTATTGTGTTTTGTGTAATATCAATAGTATTGTATTGTGTTTTGTGTAATATCAATAGTATTGTATTGTGTTTTGTGTAATATCAATAGTATTGTATTGTGTTTTGTGTAATATCAATAGTATTGTATTGTGTTTTGTGTAATATCAATAGTATTGTATTGTGTTTTGTGTAATATCAATAGTATTGTATTGTGTTTTGTGTAATATCAATAGTATTGTGATTGTGTTTTGTGTAATATCAATAGTATTGTGATTGTGTTTTGTGTAATATCAATGGTATTGTGATTGTGTTTTGTGTAATATCAATGGTATTGTATTGTGTTTTGTGTAATATCAATAGTATTGTATTGTGTTTTGTGTAATATCAATAGTATTGTGATTGTGTTTTGTGTAATATCAATAGTATTGTGATTGTGTTTTGTGTAATATCAATAGTATTGTATTGTGTTTTGTGTAATATCAATAGTATTGTATTGTGTTTTGTGTAATATCAATAGTATTGTATTGTGTTTTGTGTAATATCAATAGTTTTGTATTGTGTTTTGTGTAATATCAATAGTATTGTATTGTGTTTTGTGTAATATCAATAGTATTGTATTGTGTTTTGTGTAATATCAATAGTATTGTATTGTGTTTTGTGTAATATCAATAGTATTGTATTGTGTTTTGTGTAATATCAATAGTATTGTGATTGTGTTTTGTGTAATATCAATAGTATTGTGATTGTGTTTTGTGTAATATCAATAGTATTGTGATTGTGTTTTGTGTAATATCAATAGTATTGTGATTGTGTTTTGTGTAATATCAATGGTATTGTATTGTGTTTTGTGTAATATCAATAGTATTGTGATTGTGTTTTGTGTAATATCAATAGTATTGTGATTGTGTTTTGTGTAATATCAATAGTATTGTGATTGTGTTTTGTGTAATATCAATAGTATTGTATTGTGTTTTGTGTAATATCAATAGTATTGTATTGTGTTTTGTGTAATATCAATAGTATTGTATTGTGTTTTGTGTAATATCAATAGTATTGTATTGTGTTTTGTGTAATATCAATAGTATTGTGATTGTGTTTTGTGTAATATCAATAGTATTGTGATTGTGTTTTGTGTAATATCAATAGTATTGTGATTGTGTTTTGTGTAATATCAATAGTATTGTGATTGTGTTTTGTGTAATATCAATAGTATTGTGATTGTGTTTTGTGTAATATCAATAGTATTGTGATTGTGTTTTGTGTAATATCAATAGTATTGTATTGTGTTTTGTGTAATATCAATAGTATTGTATTGTGTTTTGTGTAATATCAATAGTATTGTACTGTGTTTTGTGTACTATCAATAGTATTGTATTGTGTTTTGTGTACTATCAATAGTATTGTGATTGTGTTTTGTGTACTATCAATAGTATTGTGATTGTGTTTTGTGTAATATCAATAGTATTGTGATTGTGTTTTGTGTAATATCAATAGTATTGTGATTGTGTTTTGTGTAATATCAATAGTATTGTATTGTGTTTTGTGTAATATCAATAGTATTGTATTGTGTTTTGTGTAATATCAATAGTATTGTATTGTGTTTTGTGTAATATCAATAGTATTGTATTGTGTTTTGTGTAATATCAATAGTATTGTATTGTGTTTTGTGTAATATCAATAGTATTGTATTGTGTTTTGTGTAATATCAATAGTATTGTATTGTGTTTTGTGTAATATCAATAGTATTGTGATTGTGTTTTGTGTAATATCAATAGTATTGTGATTGTGTTTTGTGTAATATCAATAGTATTGTGATTGTGTTTTGTGTAATATCAATAGTATTGTATTGTGTTTTGTGTAATATCAATAGTATTGTGATTGTGTTTTGTGTAATATCAATAGTATTGTGATTGTGTTTTGTGTAATATCAATAGTATTGTATTGTGTTTTGTGTAATATCAATAGTATTGTATTGTGTTTTGTGTAATATCAATAGTATTGTATTGTGTTTTGTGTAATATCAATAGTATTGTATTGTGTTTTGTGTAATATCAATAGTATTGTGATTGTGTTTTGTGTAATATCAATAGTATTGTGATTGTGTTTTGTGTAATATCAATAGTATTGTGATTGTGTTTTGTGTAATATCAATAGTATTGTGATTGTGTTTTGTGTAATATCAATAGTATTGTGATTGTGTTTTGTGTAATATCAATAGTATTGTATCGTGTTTTGTGTAATATCAATAGTATTGTATTGTGTTTTGTGTAATATCAATAGTATTGTATTGTGTTTTGTGTAATATCAATAGTATTGTATTGTGTTTTGTGTAATATCAATAGTATTGTGATTGTGTTTTGTGTAATATCAAAAGTATTGTGATTGTGTTTTGAGAAATATCAATAGTATTGTGATTGTGTTTTGTGTAATATCAATAGTATTGTATTGTGTTTTGTGTAATATCAATAGTATTGTATTGTGTTTTGTGTAATATCAATAGTATTGTATTGTGTTTTGTGTAATATCAATAGTATTGTATTGTGTTTTGTGTAATATCAATAGTATTGTATTGTGTTTTGTGTAATATCAATATTATTGTATTGTGTTTTGTGTAATATCAATAGTATTGTGATTGTGTTTTGTGTAATATCAATAGTATTGTGATTGTGTTTTGAGAAATATCAATAGTATTGTGATTGTGTTTTGTGTAATATCAATAGTTTTGTATTGTGTTTTGTGTAATATCAATAGTTTTGTATTGTGTTTTGTGTAATATCAATAGTATTGTATTGTGTTTTGTGTAATATCAATAGTATTGTATTGTGTTTTGTGTAATATCAATAGTATTGTATTGTGTTTTGTGTAATATCAATAGTATTGTATTGTGTTTTGTGTAATATCAATAGTATTGTATTGTGTTTTGTGTAATATCAATAGTATTGTATTGTGTTTTGTGTAATATCAATAGTATTGTGATTGTGTTTTGTGTAATATCAATAGTATTGTGATTGTGTTTTGTGTAATATCAATAGTATTGTGATTGTGTTTTGTGTAATATCAATAGTATTGTGATTGTGTTTTGTGTAATATCAATAGTATTGTATTGTGTTTTGTGTAATATCAATAGTATTGTGATTGTGTTTTGTGTAATATCAATAGTATTGTGATTGTGTTTTGTGTAATATCAATAGTATTGTATTGTGTTTTGTGTAATATCAATAGTATTGTATTGTGTTTTGTGTAATATCAATAGTATTGTATTGTGTTTTGTGTAATATCAATAGTATTGTATTGTGTTTTGTGTAATATCAATAGTATTGTGATTGTGTTTTGTGTAATATCAATAGTATTGTGATTGTGTTTTGTGTAATATCAATAGTATTGTGATTGTGTTTTGTGTAATATCAATAGTATTGTGATTGTGTTTTGTGTAATATCAATAGTATTGTGATTGTGTTTTGTGTAATATCAATAGTATTGTATTGTGTTTTGTGTAATATCAATAGTATTGTATTGTGTTTTGTGTAATATCAATAGTATTGTATTGTGTTTTGTGTAATATCAATAGTATTGTATTGTGTTTCGTGTAATATCAATAGTATTGTATTGTGTTTTGTGTAATATCAATAGTATTGTATTGTGTTTTGTGTAATATCAATAGTATTGTATTGTGTTTTGTGTAATATCAATAGTATTGTATTGTGTTTTGTGTAATATCAATAGTATTGTATTGTGTTTTGTGTAATATCAATAGTATTGTGTTTTGTGTAATATCAATAGTATTGTATTGTGTTTTGTGTAATATCAATAGTATTGTATTGTGTTTTGTGTAATATCAATAGTATTGTATTGTGTTTTGTGTAATATCAATAGTATTGTATTGTGTTTTGTGTAATATCAATAGTATTGTGATTGTGTTTTGTGTAATATCAAAAGTATTGTGATTGTGTTTTGAGAAATATCAATAGTATTGTGATTGTGTTTTGTGTAATATCAATAGTATTGTATTGTGTTTTGTGTAATATCAATAGTATTGTATTGTGTTTTGTGTAATATCAATAGTATTGTATTGTGTTTTGTGTAATATCAATAGTATTGTATTGTGTTTTGTGTAATATCAATAGTATTGTATTGTGTTTTGTGTAATATCAATAGTATTGTATTGTGTTTTGTGTAATATCAATAGTATTGTGATTGTGTTTTGTGTAATATCAATAGTATTGTGATTGTGTTTTGAGAAATATCAATAGTATTGTGATTGTGTTTTGTGTAATATCAATAGTTTTGTATTGTGTTTTGTGTAATATCAATAGTATTGTATTGTGTTTTGTGTAATATCAATAGTATTGTATTGTGTTTTGTGTAATATCAATAGTATTGTATTGTGTTTTGTGTAATATCAATAGTATTGTGATTGTGTTTTGTGTAATATCAATAGTATTGTGATTGTGTTTTGTGTAATATCAATAGTATTGTGATTGTGTTTTGTGTAATATCAATAGTATTGTGATTGTGTTTTGTGTAATATCAATAGTATTGTGATTGTGTTTTGTGTAATATCAATAGTATTGTATTGTGTTTTGTGTAATATCAATAGTATTGTATTGTGTTTTGTGTAATATCAATAGTATTGTATTGTGTTTTGTGTAATATCAATAGTATTGTATTGTGTTTTGTGTAATATCAATAGTATTGTGATTGTGTTTTGTGTAATATCAATAGTATTGTGATTGTGTTTTGTGTAATATCAAAAGTATTGTGATTGTGTTTTGAGAAATATCAATAGTATTGTGATTGTGTTTTGTGTAATATCAATAGTATTGTATTGTGTTTTGTGTAATATCAATAGTATTGTATTGTGTTTTGTGTAATATCAATAGTATTGTATTGTGTTTTGTGTAATATCAATAGTATTGTATTGTGTTTTGTGTAATATCAATAGTATTGTGTTTTGTGTAATATCAATAGTATTGTGATTGTGTTTTGTGTAATATCAATAGTATTGTGATTGTGTTTTGAGAAATATCAATAGTATTGTGATTGTGTTTTGTGTAATATCAATAGTTTTGTATTGTGTTTTGTGTAATATCAATAGTTTTGTATTGTGTTTTGTGTAATATCAATAGTATTGTATTGTGTTTTGTGTAATATCAATAGTATTGTATTGTGTTTTGTGTAATATCAATAGTATTGTATTGTGTTTTGTGTAATATCAATAGTATTGTATTGTGTTTTGTGTAATATCAATAGTATTGTATTGTGTTTTGTGTAATATCAATAGTATTGTATTGTGTTTTGTGTAATATCAATAGTATTGTGATTGTGTTTTGTGTAATATCAATAGTATTGTGATTGTGTTTTGTGTAATATCAATAGTATTGTGATTGTGTTTTGTGTAATATCAATAGTATTGTATTGTGTTTTGTGTAATATCAATAGTATTGTGATTGTGTTTTGTGTAATATCAATAGTATTGTGATTGTGTTTTGTGTAATATCAATAGTATTGTGATTGTGTTTTGTGTAATATCAATAGTATTGTATTGTGTTTTGTGTAATATCAATAGTATTGTGATTGTGTTTTGTGTAATATCAATAGTATTGTGATTGTGTTTTGTGTAATATCAATAGTATTGTGATTGTGTTTTGTGTAATATCAATAGTATTGTGATTGTGTTTTGTGTAATATCAATACTATTGTGATTGTGTTTTGTGTAATATCAATAGTATTTGATTGTGTTTTGTGTAATATCAATAGTATTGTATTGTGTTTTGTGTAATATCAATAGTATTGTATTGTGTTTTGTGTAATATCAATAGTATTGTATTGTGTTTTGTGTAATATCAATAGTATTGTATTGTGTTTTGTGTAATATCAATAGTATTGTATTGTGTTTTGTGTAATATCAATAGTATTGTGATTGTGTTTTGTGTAATATCAATAGTATTGTATTGTGTTTTGTGTAATATCAATAGTATTGTATTGTGTTTTGTGTAATATCAATATTATTGTGTTTTGTGTAATATCAATAGTATTGTATTGTGTTTTGTGTAATATCAATAGTATTGTATTGTGTTTTGTGTAATATCAATAGTATTGTATTGTGTTTTGTGTAATATCAATAGTATTGTATTGTGTTTTGTGTAATATCAATAGTATTGTGATTGTGTTTTGTGTAATATCAAAAGTATTGTGATTGTGTTTTGAGAAATATCAATAGTATTGTGATTGTGTTTTGTGTAATATCAATAGTATTGTATTGTGTTTTGTGTAATATCAATAGTATTGTATTGTGTTTTGTGTAATATCAATAGTATTGTATTGTGTTTTGTGTAATATCAATAGTATTGTATTGTGTTTTGTGTAATATCAATAGTATTGTATTGTGTTTTGTGTAATATCAATAGTATTGTGATTGTGTTTTGTGTAATATCAATAGTATTGTGATTGTGTTTTGTGTAATATCAATAGTATTGTGATTGTGTTTTGAGAAATATCAATAGTATTGTGATTGTGTTTTGTGTAATATCAATAGTTTTGTATTGTGTTTTGTGTAATATCAATAGTATTGTATTGTGTTTTGTGTAATATCAATAGTATTGTATTGTGTTTTGTGTAATATCAATAGTATTGTATTGTGTTTTGTGTAATATCAATAGTATTGTATTGTGTTTTGTGTAATATCAATAGTATTGTATTGTGTTTTGTGTAATATCAATAGTATTGTATTGTGTTTTGTGTAATATCAATAGTATTGTATTGTGTTTTGTGTAATATCAATAGTATTGTGATTGTGTTTTGTGTAATATCAATAGTATTGTGATTGTGTTTTGTGTAATATCAATAGTATTGTGATTGTGTTTTGTGTAATATCAATAGTATTGTATTGTGTTTTGTGTAATATCAATAGTATTGTGATTGTGTTTTGTGTAATATCAATAGTATTGTATTGTGTTTTGTGTAATATCAATAGTATTGTATTGTGTTTTGTGTAATATCAATAGTATTGTATTGTGTTTTGTGTAATATCAATAGTATTGTATTGTGTTTTGTGTAATATCAATAGTATTGTATTGTGTTTTGTGTAATATCAATAGTATTGTGATTGTGTTTTGTGTAATATCAATAGTATTGTGATTGTGTTTTGTGTAATATCAATAGTATTGTGATTGTGTTTTGTGTAATATCAATAGTATTGTGATTGTGTTTTGTGTAATATCAATAGTATTGTATTGTGTTTTGTGTAATATCAATAGTATTGTATTGTGTTTTGTGTAATATCAATAGTATTGTATTGTGTTGTGTAATATCAATAGTATTGTATTGTGTTTTGTGTAATATCAATAGTATTGTATTGTGTTTTGTGTAATATCAATAGTATTGTATTGTGTTTTGTGTAATATCAATAGTATTGTATTGTGTTTTGTGTAATATCAATAGTATTGTATTGTGTTTTGTGTAATATCAATAGTATTGTATTGTGTTTTGTGTAATATCAATAGTATTGTGTTTTGTGTAATATCAATAGTATTGTATTGTGTTTTGTGTAATATCAATAGTATTGTATTGTGTTTTGTGTAATATCAATAGTATTGTGATTGTGTTTTGTGTAATATCAATAGTATTGTATTGTGTTTTGGCTGCAATAATGGCTCTAGTTTTGTGTTTAGTCTAGTAGGTATTGTGTTTAATCTGTAATAATAGCTATAGTATTGTGTTTTGTTTTTAATAATAGCTATAGCATTGTGTTTAGTCTAGTACCATTAGTTTTGTGTTTAATCTTTATTAATAGCTATAGTATTGTGTTTTGTATGTAATAATTGTCACGGCCGTCAAAAGGAGGAAACCAAGGTGAAGCGTGGTATGCGTACATTCTTCTTTAATATAAGAATGAACACTGAACCCAAACTAACAAAATAACAAAACGAACCGTGAAGCTATACAAATGAGTGCTGACAGGCAACTACACAGACAAGAACCCACAAATTCCCAAGGGAAAATGGCTACCTAAATATGGTCCCAAATCAGAGACAACGATAAACAGCTCTGATTGGGAACCATAATCAGGCCACCATAGACTTCCAAATACCTAGAACTACAAAAAACCCTAGACTTACAAACACCCTAGACAATACAAAAACTAGCATACCCACCCTGTCACACCCTGACCTAACCAAAATAATAAAGAAAACAGAGATAGCTGAGGTCAGGGCGTGACAGTAACCCCCCCCCTCCCCCCAAAGGTGCGGACTCCCGCACCTCTACCGCAAACCTGAACTTATAGGGGAGGGTCCGGGTGGGCATCTACCCTCGGTAGCGGCTCTGGTTCTGGACACCGCTCCCCCTCTTTACACTGATCCCTCCGCCTTTGTAGATCCGGACCGTGGATCATCGCCGGAGGCCCTGGACTGGGGACCGTCGCCGGAGGCCCCGGGCTGGGGAATGTCGCCGGAGCCTCCGGACAGGGGATCGTCACTGGAGACTTCGTGTCATGGATCGTCACTGGAGGCTTCGTGCTATGGATCATCACTGGGGGCTTCGTGCCATGGATCATCACTGGAGGCTTCGTGCTATGGATCATCACTGGAGGCTTCGTGCCATGGATCATCACTGGAGGCTTCGTGCCATGGATCACCACTGGAGGCTTCGTGCCATGGATCACCACTGGAGGCTTCGTGTCATGGATCATCACCGGAGGCTTCGTGCCATGACTCCTCACTGGAGGCTTCGTGCCATGGATCATCACAGGAGGCTTCGTGCCATGACTCCTCACAGGAGGCTTCGTGCCATGGATCATCACTGGAGGCTTCGTGCCATGACTCCTCACTGGAGGCTTCGTGCCATGGATCATCACTGGAGGCTTCTTGCCATGGATCATCACAGGAGGCTTCGTGCCATGGATCACCACTGGAGGCTTCGTGCCATGGATCACCACTGGAGGCTTTGTGCCATGGATCATCACGGGAGGCTTCATGCCATGGATCATCATTGGAGTGAGGAGACGTATGGACAGTCTGGTACGTGGAGCTGCCACAAGGCTCACCAGGCTGGGGAGACATACAGGAGGCCTGGTTCTGTGGACAGGCACAGGACTCACCAGGCTGGAGAGACATTTGTCCTTGGCAGAGGCACCGGATACACTGGGCCGTGGAGGCGCACTGGAGGTCTCGAGCTTAGAGCAACCCGTCCTGGCTGGATGCTCACCCTAGCCCGGCAGATGCAGGGAGCTGGGATGTAGCGCACCGGGCTGTGAACGCGCACTGGAGACACCGTGCGCTCCACCGTATAACACGGTGCCTGACCATTACCACGCTTTTCCCCACGGTAAGCACGAGGAGATGGCTCAGGTCTCCAACCTGACTCAGCCAATCTCCTTGTGTGCCCCCCCAAAACATTTGCTGCCTCTCGGGCTTCCTTGCTAGCCGTGTTCCCTCGTAATGCTGGGACTCTTTACTCGCTGCCTCCGCCTTCCTCAATGCTTCCACCTGCTCCCATGGAAGGTGATCCCCTCTGGCCAGGATCTCCTCCCATGTCCAGGATCCTTTTCCGTCCAGGATGTCCTCCCATGTCCAGGAGTCCCTTTCACCACGCTGCTTGGTCCTTTGGTGGGAAGTTCTGTCACGGCCGTTAAAAGAACTGGACCAAAGCACAGCGTGGTGAGCGTACATATTCCTTTTTTATTTAGGATGACGCCGACCAAATCAATAAACAATACAAAAACAACCGTGAAGCTTAAGACTATGTTGCCAGTCAAGTTCTTCCACATGGATCTCGTTAAACCATTTCTGTATGGACCTCGCTTTGTGGACAGGGACACTGTCATGCTGAAATAGAAAAGGCGCTTCCCCAATCTTTTGCCACAAAGTTAGAAACACAGAATGTGTGTTACGCACGCCTCTGAGAAGAGGGAACGCAACTCCCTGCTACAACTCAACTCTCTGAAGTGCAAGAGGTATGGACTGTAGGTGCAAGTAAGGATGACACAAAAGCAGAATTTACCGTTTACTAGAATTTATTTTCTTATACGGTAATATGGGGAAAAGGGGCTGGACGGAACCAAAGCAAAGAAAGTAAATATCAAAGTTCCCCCTCTCCTATCTAACCTGCCTACCCACTTAACTTACCTAACTTAGCACCACTTGGTGCCCTAACCAAAATACAGGGGGTGGTCCGCCCAGGTCTTACCTAGTGTGCCTAGACAGTAAATATACTACGGGTATATGTATGCCCTCGGGCCTCTTGCCTAAGCACTCCCTAAGTGCCTTCTCCTTCCCCCCTGGGAACAAATGAAACAGAGTAATTATTAATGATTTCACAAACACTCACAAACACAGGACATAGAAAAACTGCTACCAACAACAACAGTACATACCACACTTTCTGATACACAACCCACACTATATCACAATCTAATTTTTCTCTCTCTCAATCTCCAAATCTCTACTCCTTATCTCATCTCTCTCCTCATCTCTCCTCTTCTGGGCAGAACACTGGCTTTTATCTTCAGGTGGCAATGGTAATTAGAGTCAGCTGCTTCTTGACGAGGGGACGAGGGGGCACACTCAAATACAAAACAGAACAAAGAAACTGGGGAACGTAACAATGTGTAGCGTTAAGATTTCCCTTCACTGGAAAAAGCCTGAACAAGAGCCCCAGACCATTATTCCTCTTCCATCAAACTTTACAGTTGGCACTATGCAAGTAGCGTTCTCCTGGCATCTGCCAAACCCAGGTTCGTCTACCATATGATGAAGCGTGATTCATCACTCCAGAGAACGTGTTTCCACTGCTACAGATTCCACTGGCGGCGAGCTTTACACCACTCTAGCCGACGCTTGGTATTGCGCATGGTGATCTTAGGTTTGTATGCGGCTGCTCGGCCATGGAAACCCATTTCATGAAGCTCCCGACGAACAGTTGTTGTGCTGACATTGCTTCCAGAGGCAGTTTGGAACTCGGTAGTGAGGTATCGAGGACAGACGATTTTTATGCACTATGCGCTTCAGCACTTGGCGGTCCCGTTCTGTGAGCTTGTGTGGCCTACCACTTCGCCGCTGAGCCGTTGTTGCTCCTAGATGTTTCCAATGCACAACAACAGCACTGACAGTTAACCGGGGCAGCTCAAGCAGGGCAGAAATTTGACAAACTGATTTGTTGGAAAGGTGTCATCCAGTAAAGGAGACTGCATGGCAGGAGACTATACAGCTGTCAGAAACGTTTGTGAGGATGAGAAGTGAGAGGTGCTACATGACTCTAGAATGTCACATGACTGTCACCTGATGTCTTAAGTATCTTAAGTATGTCACATGACCGTATATAAGAGATCACACAGGTTGAGGACTCCACATCACCAAGACTTCCATGCTACCACAGTTTCATACTGACCTACAGAGCCTCTGCTGTGACCATCATCCACACATCAGACCACCGTCCAGACAGACGGAGACCTCTGGGACTCCAGCAGAAGCAGACAGAGGTATGGAGAAGAGCAAATAATTATTTAAGACTTTGGTATGCTTTTATGGGCTTTAACCTCTCTCTATCTCTCTCTCTCTCTCTCTCTCCCCCCTCTCTCTATATCTCTCTCTCTCCCCCCTCTCTCTTCATATCCCACTCTCTATCCCTATCTCTCTCTCTCTCTCTCTCTCTCTCTCGTTTTCTCTCTCCCCCCCTCTCTCTATCTCTGTATTTCTCTCTCTCTCTCTCTCTCTCTCTCTGAGAGTAATAACTAGTATTTACTCAGCAGCTGTCTGATTCCTCCAGGTACTGGGGAATAGCTGGGGGTCCAGTCCTGTCTGTGTGGCTGGCTCTAGACGACTCACTGGCAGAAAACGGAGCCTTGAAGGTCATCCCAGGTACTGCAGCTCCCCTGACAACCTAAAACTCACCAAATCATTTAGTTTCCAGAAACGCACAGTTCAGTTCTAATTGGTGCCTGTTATGGGATTTTTATGAATAATGACTAAATGTGGTATACATTTAACGTAGAAATATAACTAACAGAATTATATCCTGTCTGATGAAGAATGCTTGTCCATAAGAAAGAGGGACTGTTGGTAGGCAAGGAACTGTGGCAGACAACTTGTGACCACTGTGGAACTGATATCAGGGATGGAAGTCTCCCCACCCAGGGAGGAGAGATACCTTGGGCTTGTAGTAGATTGTATAACAGGGAAGGAAGTCTCCCCACCCAGGGAGGAGATACCTTGGGCTTGTAGTAGATTGTATAGCAGGGATGGAAGTCTCCCCACCCAGGGAGGAGAGACCTTGGGCTTGTAGTAGATTGTATAACAGGGATGGAAGTCTCCCCACCCAGGGAGGAGATACCTTGGGCTTGTAGTAGATTGTATAACAGGGATGGAAGTCTCCCCACCCAGGGAGGGGGGAGACCTTGGGCTTGTAGTAGATTGTGTTGCAGAATGTGATAAGCAATGTATGCATAGGAGAAGACTTGTGAACTATGTTGCCATTGTTTCTGAGAGGAGGAGGGACGTTTATGACGAAATGTGAGGTATATAGACCAATGCACCGGAAATGATAAGCAGAGCTCTCTAAATAACCATTTCTGACAATTGTAGCTGGGCCTCCGCCTGATTCATTTCAACCAGTTTCCTACAAATTCTGGGTATCAGGCTGAGTAATCAATTCAATTGGGTTTATGAACACTGAGAACATAATTATCGTGACAGTGCCACAGCTAGATAAATAAATACTTAAATGTCTCCTCAAAATATGTAGCTGCATTTATCCAGGTTCAGTTAATGTTCTGAAAACCTCTCTGTCATTTTAGCATGAAATGACTGCAGTAAATGACTGTAATAAGCTGTTCTTTAATAGACATACAGACGACTACAGTCTGTGTGGTTAGTAAAGTGTTCACTCTCCTCTCCTCTCCTCCCTCCTCCTCTCCTCCTCCCCCCCTCCTCCTCCAGGAAGCCACTGCTCGGGCATGCTGCCCCACCAACTCGCCACCCGCCCCGGAAACATGCTGTCAGTCAACCAGGAGATCCCTGAGGAGCTGGTGCAAACAGACAGCGCTCTACTCTGCCCCCTGCTGGCTGGGCAGATGTCTGTAAGTCACTCCGTCCCACTACTGTTTTTTTTTTTTGTCATCACATTTTTATTTTTAAGAACAACAAATGTCAGCATCCTACTGGACAGTCTGTATTACAGGGAGTTCCCCATCCCAAGTCCTACTGGACAGTCTGTATTACAGGGAGTTCCCCATCCCAAGTCCTACTGGACAGTCTTTATTACAGGGAGCCCCCCATCCCAAGTCCTACTGGACATTCTGTATTACAGGGAGCTCCCCATCCCAAGTCCTACTGGACATTCTGTATTACAGGGAGCTCCCCATCCCAAGTCCTACTGGACATTCTGTATTACAGGGAGCTCCCCATCCCAAGTCCTACTGGACATTCTGTATTACAGGGAGCTCCCCATCCCAAGTCCTACTGGACATTCTGTATTACAGGGAGCTCCCCATCCCAAGTCCTACTGGACATTCTGTTTTACAGGGAGCTCCCCATCCCAAGTCCTACTGGACAGTCTGTATTACAGGGAGCTTCCCATCCCAAGTCCTACTGGACATTCTGTATTACAGGGAGCTCCCCGTCCCAAGTCCTATTGGACAGTCTGTATTACAGGGAGTTCCCATCCAAAGTCCTACTGGACATTCTGTATTACAGGGAGCTCCCCATCCCAAGTCCTACTGGACATTCTGTATTACAGGGAGCTCCCCATCCCAAGTCCTACTGGACAGTCTGTATTACAGGGAGCTTCCCATCCCAAGTCCTACTGGACATTCTGTAATACAGGGAGCTCCCCATCCCAAGTCCTACTGGACAGTCTGTATTACAGGGAGCTCCCCATCCCAAGTCCTACTGGACATTCTGTATTACAGGGAGCTTCCCATCCCAAGTCCTACTGGACATTCTGTATTACAGGGAGCTCCCCATCCCAAGTCCTACTGGACATTCTGTATTACAGGGAGCTCCCCATCCCAAGTCCTACTGGACAGTCTGTATTACAGGGAGCTCCCCATCCCAAGTCCTACTGGACATTCTGTATTACAGGGAGCTCCCCATCCCAAGTCCTACTGGACATTCTGTATTACAGGGAGCTCCCCATCCCAAGTCCTACTGGACAGTCTGTATTACAGGGATCTCCCCATCCCAAGTCCTACTGGACATTCTGTATTAAAGGGAGCTCCCCGTCCCAAGTCCTACTGGACATTCTGTATTACAGGGAGCTTCCCGTCCCAAATCCTACTGGACATTCTTTATTACAGGGAGCTCCCCATCCCAAGTCCTACTGGACATTCTGTATTACAGGGAGCTCCCCATCCCAAGTCCTACTGGACATTCTGTATTACAGGGAGCTTCCCATCCCAAGTCCTACTGGACATTCTGTATTACAGGGAGCTCCCCATCCCAAGTCCTACTGGACATTCTGTATTACAGGGAGCTCCCCATCCCAAGTCCTACTGGACATTCTGTATTACAGGGAGCTCCCCATCCCAAGTCCTACTGGACATTCTGTATTACAGGGAGCTTCCCGTCCCAAGTCCTACTGGACATTCTGCATTACAGGGAGCTCCCCATCCCAAGTCCTACTGGACATTCTGTATTACAGGGAGCTCCCCATCCCAAGTCCTACTGGACATTCTGTATTACAGGGAGCTCCCCATCCCAAGTCCTACTGGACATTCTGTATTACAGGGAGCTTCCCATCCCAAGTCCTACTGGACGTTCTGTATTACAGGGAGCTCCCCATCCCAAGTCCTACTGGACATTCTGTATTACAGGGAGCTCCCCATCCCAAGTCCTACTGGACATTCTGTATTACAGGGAGCTTCCCGTCCCAAGTCCTACTGGACATTCTGTATTACAGGGAGCTCCCCATCCCAAGTCCTACTGGACATTCTGTATTACAGGGAGCTCCCCATCCCAAGTCCTACTGGACATTCTGTATTACAGGGAGCTCCCCATCCCAAGTCCTACTGGACATTCTGTATTACAGGGAGCTCCCCATCCCAAGTCCTACTGGACAGTCTGTATTACAGGGAGCTCCCCATCCCAAGTCCTACTGGACAGTCTGTATTACAGGGAGCTCCCCATCCCAAGTCCTACTGGACATTCTTTATTACAGGGAGCTCCCCATCCCAAGTCCTACTGGACATTCTGTATTACAGGGAGCTCCCCATCCCAAGTCCTACTGGACATTCTGTATTACAGGGAGCTCCCCATCCCAAGTCCTACTGGACATTCTGTATTACAGGGAGCTCCCCATCCCAAGTCCTACTGGACATTCTGTATTACAGGGAGCTCCCCATCCCAAGTCCTACTGGACATTCTGTATTACAGGGAGCTCCCCATCCCAAGTCCTACTGGACATTCTGTATTACAGGGAGCTCCCCATCCCAAGTCCTACTGGACATTCTGTATTACAGGGAGCTCCCCATCCCAAGTCCTACTGGACATTCTGTATTACAGGGAGCTCCCCATCCCAAGTCCTACTGGACATTCTGTATTACAGGGAGCTTCCCATCCCAAGTCCTACTGGACGTTCTGTATTACAGGGAGCTCCCCATCCCAAGTCCTACTGGACATTCTGTATTACAGGGAGCTCCCCGTCCCAAGTCCTACTGGACATTCTGTATTACAGGGAGCTTCCCGTCCCAAGTCCTACTGGACATTCTGTATTACAGGGAGCTCCCCATCCCAAGTCCTACTGGACATTCTGTATTACAGGGAGCTCCCCATCCCAAGTCCTACTGGACATTCTGTATTACAGGGAGCTCCCCATCCCAAGTCCTACTGGACATTCTGTATTACAGGGAGCTCCCCATCCCAAGTCCTACTGGACAGTCTGTATTACAGGGAGCTCCCCATCCCAAGTCCTACTGGACATTCTGTATTACAGGGAGCTCCCCATCCCAAGTCCTACTGGACATTCTGTATTACAGGGAGCTCCCCATCCCAAGTCCTACTGGGCATTCTGTATTACAGGGAGCTCCCCATCCCAAGTCCTACTGGACAGTCTGTATTACAGGGAGCTCCCCATCCCAAGTCCTACTGGACAGTCTGTATTACAGGGAGCTTCCCATCCCAAGTCCTACTGGACATTCTGTAATACAGGGAGCTCCCCATCCCAAGTCCTACTGGACAGTCTGTATTACAGGGAGCTCCCCATCCCAAGTCCTACTGGACATTCTGTATTACAGGGAGCTTCCCATCCCAAGTCCTACTGGACATTCTGTATTACAGGGAGCTCCCCATCCCAAGTCCTACTGGACATTCTGTATTACAGGGAGCTCCCCATCCCAAGTCCTACTGGACATTCTGTATTACAGGGAGCTCCCCATCCCAAGTCCTACTGGACAGTCTGTATTACAGGGAGCTCCCCATCCCAAGTCCTACTGGACAGTCTGTATTACAGGGAGCTCCCCATCCCAAGTCCTACTGGACATTCTTTATTACAGGGAGCTCCCCATCCCAAGTCCTACTGGACATTCTGTATTACAGGGAGCTCCCCATCCCAAGTCCTACTGGACATTCTGTATTACAGGGAGCTCCCCATCCCAAGTCCTACTGGACATTCTGTATTACAGGGAGCTCCCCATCCCAAGTCCTACTGGACATTCTGTATTACAGGGAGCTCCCCATCCCAAGTCCTACTGGACATTCTGTATTACAGGGAGCTCCCCATCCCAAGTCCTACTGGACATTCTGTATTACAGGGAGCTCCCCATCCCAAGTCCTACTGGACATTCTGTATTACAGGGAGCTCCCCATCCCAAGTCCTACTGGACATTCTGTATTACAGGGAGCTCCCCATCCCAAGTCCTACTGGACATTCTGTATTACAGGGAGCTTCCCATCCCAAGTCCTACTGGACGTTCTGTATTACAGGGAGCTCCCCATCCCAAGTCCTACTGGACATTCTGTATTACAGGGAGCTCCCCGTCCCAAGTCCTACTGGACATTCTGTATTACAGGGAGCTTCCCGTCCCAAGTCCTACTGGACATTCTGTATTACAGGGAGCTCCCCATCCCAAGTCCTACTGGACATTCTGTATTACAGGGAGCTCCCCATCCCAAGTCCTACTGGACATTCTGTATTACAGGGAGCTCCCCATCCCAAGTCCTACTGGACATTGTGTATTACAGGGAGCTCCCCATCCCAAGTCCTACTGGACAGTCTGTATTACAGGGAGCTCCCCATCCCAAGTCCTACTGGACATTCTGTATTACAGGGAGCTCCCCATCCCAAGTCCTACTGGACATTCTGTATTACAGGGAGCTCCCCATCCCAAGTCCTACTGGGCATTCTGTATTACAGGGAGCTCCCCATCCCAAGTCCTACTGGACAGTCTGTATTACAGGGAGCTCCCCATCCCAAGTCCTACTGGACAGTCTGTATTACAGGGAGCTTCCCATCCCAAGTCCTACTGGACATTCTGTATTACAGGGAGCTCCCCGTCCCAAGTCCTATTGGACAGTCTGTATTACAGGGAGTTCCCATCCAAAGTCCTACTGGACATTCTGTATTACAGGGAGCTCCCCATCCCAAGTCCTACTGGACAGTCTGTATTACAGGGAGCTTCCCATCCCAAGTCCTACTGGACATTCTGTAATACAGGGAGCTCCCCATCCCAAGTCCTACTGGACAGTCTGTATTACAGGGAGCTCCCCATCCCAAGTCCTACTGGACATTCTGTATTACAGGGAGCTTCCCATCCCAAGTCCTACTGGACATTCTGTATTACAGGGAGCTCCCCATCCCAAGTCCTACTGGACATTCTGTATTACAGGGAGCTCCCCATCCCAAGTCCTACTGGACAGTCTGTATTACAGGGAGCTCCCCATCCCAAGTCCTACTGGACATTCTGTATTACAGGGAGCTCCCCATCCCAAGTCCTACTGGACATTCTGTATTACAGGGAGCTTCCCGTCCCAAGTCCTACTGGACATTCTGTATTACAGGGAGCTCCCCATCCCAAGTCCTACTGGACGTTCTGTATTACAGGGAGCTCCCCATCCCAAGTCCTACTGGACATTCTGTATTACAGGGAGCTCCCCATCCCAAGTCCTACTGGACATTCTGTATTACAGGGAGCTCCCCATCCCAAGTCCTACTGGACATTCTGTATTACAGGGAGCTCCCCATCCCAAGTCCTACTGGACAGTCTGTATTACAGGGAGCTCCCCATCCCAAGTCCTACTGGACATTCTGTATTACAGGGAGCTCCCCATCCCAAGTCCTACTGGACATTCTGTATTACAGGGAGCTCCCCATCCCAAGTCCTACTGGGCATTCTGTATTACAGGGAGCTCCCCATCCCAAGTCCTACTGGACAGTCTGTATTACAGGGAGCTCCCCATCCCAAGTCCTACTGGACAGTCTGTATTACAGGGAGCTTCCCATCCCAAGTCCTACTGGACATTCTGTATTACAGGGAGCTCCCCGTCCCAAGTCCTATTGGACAGTCTGTATTACAGGGAGTTCCCATCCAAAGTCCTACTGGACATTCTGTATTACAGGGAGCTCCCCATCCCAAGTCCTACTGGACAGTCTGTATTACAGGGAGCTTCCCATCCCAAGTCCTACTGGACATTCTGTAATACAGGGAGCTCCCCATCCCAAGTCCTACTGGACAGTCTGTATTACAGGGAGCTCCCCATCCCAAGTCCTACTGGACATTCTGTATTACAGGGAGCTTCCCATCCCAAGTCCTACTGGACATTCTGTATTACAGGGAGCTCCCCATCCCAAGTCCTACTGGACATTCTGTATTACAGGGAGCTCCCCATCCCAAGTCCTACTGGACAGTCTGTATTACAGGGAGCTCCCCATCCCAAGTCCTACTGGACATTCTGTATTACAGGGAGCTCCCCATCCCAAGTCCTACTGGACATTCTGTATTACAGGGAGCTCCCCATCCCAAGTCCTACTGGACAGTCTGTATTACAGGGATCTCCCCATCCCAAGTCCTACTGGACATTCTGTATTAAAGGGAGCTTCCCGTCCCAAGTCCTACTGGACATTCTGTATTACAGGGAGCTTCCCGTCCCAAGTCCTACTGGACATTCTGTATTACAGGGAGCTCCCCATCCCAAGTCCTACTGGACATTCTGTATTACAGGGAGCTTCCCGTCCCAAGTCCTACTGGACATTCTGTATTACAGGGAGCTCCCCATCCCAAATCCTACTGGACATTCTGTATTACAGGGAGCTCCCCATCCCAAGTCCTACTGGACATTCTGTATTACAGGGAGCTCCCCATCCCAAGTCCTACTGGACATTCTGTATTACAGGGAGCTCCCCATCCCAAGTCCTACTGGACGTTCTGTATTACAGGGAGCTCCCCATCCCAAGTCCTACTGGACATTCTGTATTACAGGGAGCTCCCCATCCCAAGTCCTACTGGACATTCTGTATTACAGGGAGCTTCCCGTCCCAAGTCCTACTGGACATTCTGTATTACAGGGAGCTCCCCGTCCCAAGTCCTACTGGACATTCTGTATTACAGGGAGCTCCCCATCCCAAGTCCTACTGGACATTCTGTATTACAGGGAGCTCCCCATCCCAAGTCCTACTGGACATTCTGTATTACAGGGAGCTCCCCATCCCAAGTCCTACTGGACAGTCTGTATTACAGGGAGCTCCCCATCCCAAGTCCTACTGGACATTCTGTATTTCAGGGAGCTCCCCATCCCAAGTCCTACTGGACATTCTGTATTACAGGGAGCTCCCCATCCCAAGTCCTACTGGGCATTCTGTATTACAGGGAGCTCCCCATCCCAAGTCCTACTGGACAGTCTGTATTACAGGGAGCTCCCCATCCCAAGTCCTACTGGACAGTCTGTATTACAGGGAGCTTCCCATCCCAAGTCCTACTGGACATTCTGTATTACAGGGAGCTCCCCGTCCCAAGTCCTATTGGACAGTCTGTATTACAGGGAGTTCCCATCCAAAGTCTTACTGGACATTCTGTATTACAGGGAGCTCCCCATCCCAAGTCCTACTGGACAGTCTGTATTACAGGGAGCTTCCCATCCCAAGTCCTACTGGACATTCTGTAATACAGGGAGCTCCCCATCCCAAGTCCTACTGGACAGTCTGTATTACAGGGAGCTCCCCATCCCAAGTCCTACTGGACATTCTGTATGACAGGGAGCTTCCCATCCCAAGTCCTACTGGACATTCTGTATTACAGGGAGCTCCCCATCCCAAGTCCTACTGGACATTCTGTATTACAGGGAGCTCCCCATCCCAAGTCCTACTGGACAGTCTGTATTACAGGGAGCTCCCCATCCCAAGTCCTACTGGACATTCTGTATTACAGGGAGCTCCCCATCCCAAGTCCTACTGGACATTCTGTATTACAGGGAGCTCCCCATCCCAAGTCCTACTGGACAGTCTGTATTACAGGGATCTCCCCATCCCAAGTCCTACTGGACATTCTGTATTAAAGGGAGCTTCCCGTCCCAAGTCCTACTGGACATTTTGTATTACAGGGAGCTCCCCATCCCAAGTCCTACTGGACATTCTGTATTACCCGGAGCTCCCCATCCCAAGTCCTACTGGACATTCTGTATTAAAGGGAGCTTCCCGTCCCAAGTCCTACTGGACATTTTGTATTACAGGGAGCTCCCCATCCCAAGTCCTACTGGACATTCTGTATTACAGGGAGCTCCCCATCCCAAGTCCTACTGGACATTCTGTATTACAGGGAGCTTCCCGTCCCAAGTCCTACTGGACATTCTTTATTACAGGGAGCTCCCCATCCCAAGTCCTACTGGACATTCTGTATTACAGGGAGCTCCCCATCCCAAGTCCTACTGGACATGAAGTATTACAGGGAGCTTCCCATCCCAAGTCCTACTGGACATTCTGTATTACAGGGAGCTCCCCATCCCAAGTCCTACTGGACATTCTGTATTACAGGGAGCTCCCCATCCCAAGTCCTACTGGACATTCTGTATTACAGGGAGCTCCCCATCCCAAGTCCTACTGGACATTCTGTATTACAGGGAGCTTCCCGTCCCAAGTCCTACTGGACATTCTGTATTACAGGGAGCTCCCCATCCCAAGTCCTACTGGACATTCTGTATTACAGGGAGCTCCCCATCCCAAGTCCTACTGGACATTCTGTATTACAGGGAGCTCCCCATCCCAAGTCCTACTGGACATTCTGTATTACAGGGAGCTTCCCATCCCAAGTCCTACTGGACGTTCTGTATTACAGGGAGCTCCCCATCCCAAGTCCTACTGGACATTCTGTATTACAGGGAGCTCCCCATCCCAAGTCCTACTGGACATTCTGTATTACAGGGAGCTTCCCGTCCCAAGTCCTACTGGACATTCTGTATTACAGGGAGCTCCCCATCCCAAGTCCTACTGGACATTCTGTATTACAGGGAGCTTCCCATCCCAAGTCCTACTGGACATTCTGTATTACAGGGAGCTTCCCGTCCCAAGTCCTACTGGACATTCTGTATTACAGGGAGCTTCCCGTCCCAAGTCCTACTGGACAGTCTGTATTACAGGGAGCTCCCCATCCCAAGTCCTACTGGACAGTCTGTATTACAGGGAGCTCCCCATCCCAAGTCCTACTGGACATTCTGTATTACAGGGAGCTCCCCATCCCAAGTCCTACTGGACATTCTGTATTACAGGGAGCTCCCCATCCCAAGTCCTACTGGACATTCTGTATTACAGGGAGCTCCCCATCCCAAGTCCTACTGGACATTCTGTATTACAGGGAGCTCCCCATCCCAAGTCCTACTGGACATTCTGTATTACAGGGAGCTCCCCATCCCAAGTCCTACTGGACAGTCTGTATTACAGGGAGCTCCCCATCCCAAGTCCTACTGGACATTCTGTATTACAGGGAGCTCCCCATCCCAAGTCCTACTGGACATTCTGTATTACAGGGAGCTCCCCATCCCAAGTCCTACTGGACATTCTGTATTACAGGGAGCTCCCCATCCCAAGTCCTACTGGACATTCTGTATTACAGGGAGCTTCCCATCCCAAGTCCTACTGGACGTTCTGTATTACAGGGAGCTCCCCATCCCAAGTCCTACTGGACATTCTGTATTACAGGGAGCTTCCCATCCCAAGTCCTACTGGACATTCTGTATTACAGGGAGCTTCCCGTCCCAAGTCCTACTGGACATTCTGTATTACAGGGAGCTTCCCGTCCCAAGTCCTACTGGACATTCTGTATTACAGGGAGCTCCCCATCCCAAGTCCTACTGGACATTCTGTATTACAAGGAGCTCCCCATCCCAAGTCCTACTGGACATTCTGTATTACAGGGAGCTCCCCATCCCAAGTCCTACTGGACATTCTGTATTACAGGGAGCTCCCCATCCCAAGTCCTTTTGGACATTCTGTATTACAGGGAGCTCCCCATCCCAAGTCCTACTGGGCATTCTGTATTACAGGGAGCTTCCCATCCCAAGTCCTACTGGACATTCTGTATTACAGGGAGCTCCCCGTCCCAAGTCCTACTGGACATTCTGTATTACAGGGAGCTCCCCATCCCAAGTCCTACTGGACAGTCTGTATTACAGGGAGCTCCCCATCCCAAGTCCTACTGGACAGTCTGTATTACAGGGAGCTCCCCATCCCAAGTCCTACTGGACATTCTGTATTACAGGGAGCTTCCCATCCCAAGTCCTACTGGACATTCTGTATTACAGGGAGCTTCCCATCCCAAGTCCTACTGGACATGAAGTATTACAGGAAAATACACTGGGCATTCTCTATTCTTCTACAACTATATTATGTTTCTCACTAATAGTGCTGCACAAATAATAAGAATTAAGTTTCCATTTGGGATTGTGACTTGATGTTGATGTTAACCAAATGAGATCCATGATGGGTTCCTGGTCCACGCCAGTGACCCCAACACATCCCAGAAGAGACGCTGTGGCTTCGTGATCCGATACGTCCCTACCTGTGCCTACCCTATACAGGTGAGAACTACTGTAGATATGTCTCTACCTGTATCTACCCTATACAGGTGAGAACTACTGTAGATATGTCTCTACCTGTGCCTACCCTATACAGGTGAGAACTACTGTAGATATGTCTCTACCTGTATCTACCTGTATCTACCCTATACAGGTGAGAACTACTGTAGATATGTCTCTACCTGTATCTACCCTATACAGGTGAGAACTACTGTAGAGATGTCTCTACCTGCTCCTTCCCTATACAGGTGAGAACTACTGTAGATATGTCTCTACCTGTATCTACCCTATACAGGTGAGAACTACTGTAGATATGTCTCTACCTGTATCTACCTTAAAAACAGGTGAGAACTACTGTAGATATGTCTCTACCTGTATCTACCCTATACAGGTGAGAACTACTGTAGATATGTCTCTACCTGTATCTAACCTATACAGGTGAGAACTACTGTAGATATGTCTCCACCTGTATCTACCCTATACAGGTGAGAACTACTGTAGATATGTCTCTACCTGTATCTAACCTATACAGGTGAGAACTACTGTAGATATGTCTCTACCTGTATCTACCCTATACAGGTGAGAACTACTGTAGATATGTCTCTACCTGTATCTACCCAATACAGGTGAGAACTACTGCAGATATGTCTCTACCTGTGTCTACTCTATACAGGTGAGAGCTACTGTAGATATGTCTCTACCTGTATCTACCCTATACAGGTGAGAACTACTGTAGATATGTCTCTACCTGTATCTACCCTATACAGGTGAGAACTACTGTAGATATGTCTCTACCTGTATCTACCCTATACAGGTGAGAACTACTGTAGATATGTCTCTACCTGTATCTACCCTATACAGGTGAGAACTACTGTAGATATGTCTCTACCTATGTCTACCCTATACAGGTGAGAACTACTGTAGATATGTCTCTACCTGTATCTACCCTATACAGGTGAGAACTACTGTAGATATGTCTCTACCTGTGTCTACCCTATACAGGTGAGAACTACTGTAGATATGTCTCTACCTGTATCTACCCTATACAGGTGAGAACTACTGTAGATATGTCTCTACCTGTATCTACCCTATACAGGTGAGAACTACTGTAGATATGTCTCTACCTGTATCTACCCTATACAGGTGAGAACTACTGTAGATATGTCTCTACCTGTATCTACCCTATACAGGTGAGAACTACTGTAGATATGTCTCTACCTGTATCTACCCTATACAGGTGAGAACTACTGTAGATATGTCTCTACCTGTATCTACCCTATACAGGTGAGAACTACTGTAGATATGTCTCTACCTGTATCTACCCTATACAGGTGAGAGCTACTGTAGATATCTCTACCTGTATCTACCCTATACAGGTGAGAACTACTGTAGATATGTCTCTACCTGTATCTACCCTATACAGGTGAGAACTACTGTAGATATGTCTCTACCTGTATCTACCTGTGCCTACCCTATACAGGTGAGAACTACTGTAGATATGTCTCTACCTGTATCTACCCTATACAGGTGAGAACTACTGTAGATATGTCTCCACCTGTATCTACCCTATACAGGTGAGAACTACTGTAGATATGTCTCTACCTGTATCTACCCTATACAGGTGAGAACTACTGTAGATACGTCCCTACCTGTGCCTACCCTATACAGGTGAGAGCTACTGTAGATATCTCTACCTGTATCTACCCTATACAGGTGAGAACTACTGTAGATATGTCTCTACCTGTGTCTACCCTATACAGGTGAGAACTACTGTAGATATGTCTCTACCTGTATCTACCCTATACAGGTGAGAACTACTGTAGATATGTCTCTACCTGTATCTACCCTATACAGGTGAGAACTACTGTAGATATGTCTCTACCTGTGTCTACCCTATACAGGTGAGAACTACTGTAGATATGTCTCTACCTGTATCTACCCTATACAGGTGAGAACTATTAAAGTGAGAACAATCAAGGAAGTACAGAGCCTGGATGGGTGCCAACTGTGGTGACCTCTCTTTACTGAAGGTTATCTGTCTAATTGGAGGCCTGTTCCCTTATTATGCCTTTGGAAAGAGATGGAAACTCAATTCCAGTGCTTTTGCAGAGATCAGACTCCATGAATACGTGACCGCTGGGTTTCTCTCTCTCTCTCTGCAGGACCCAGACCGCCCCAGACGTTTCCATGCTACAGTGATGGCCAGTGGATCAGACCAGTTCAGTCACTTCTCCACCTAGCTATGATAAGCCTTACACCACAACTCCAACCATATCCATACCGATCGCATTACTGTATTACTGTCTGCTACTTAGAGGATCCTAATGATGCTGTGTTCACCTTGATGACTTACTGCTGTGGTCACCTTGATGACTTACTGCTGTGGTCACCTTGATGACTTACTGCTGTGGTCACCTTGATGACTTACTGCTGTGGTCACCTTGATGACTTACTGCTGTGGTCACCTTGATGACTTACTGCTGTGGTCACCTTGATGACTTACTGCTGTGTTCACCTTGATGACTTACTGCTGTGGTCACCTTGATGACTTACTGCTGTGGTCACCTTGATGACTTACTGCTGTGGTCACCTTGATGACTTACTGCTGTGGTCACCTTGATGACTTACTGCTGTGGTCACCTTGATGACTTACTGCTGTGGTCACCTTGATGACTTACTGCTGTGGTCACCTTGATGACTTACTGCTGTGGTCACCTTGATGACTTACTGCTGTGGTCACCTTGATGACTTACTGCTGTGGTCACCTTGATGACTTACTGCTGTGGTCACCTTGATGACTTACTGCTGTGGTCACCTTGATGACTTACTGCTGTGCCGCCACTATTTCACTTTTTCTTACTTGTGAATTTATACAGTGAGCTCCAACAGTATTGGTACAGTGACACGTTTTGTTGTTTTGGCTCTGTAGTCCAGCACTTTGGATTTTAAATGATGCAATGACTTTGAGGATGAAAGGAAGACTGTCTGCTTTGATTTAAGGGTATTTTCTTCCATATCGGATGAACGGTTTAAAAATTACATCACTTTTTGTACATAGTCCCTTCATTTTAGGAGACCAAAAGTACTGGGACAAATTCACTTCTATGTATCAAACGTTTAGTATTCGGTCCCATGTTCATAGCACGCATTGACGATATCAAGCTTGTGACTCTACTAACTTGTTGGATTTGCATTTGTTGATTGTTTTGGTTGTGTTTCAGATTATTTTGTGTAGAAACGTTAAATAATGAAGGATTAGAATCGACTATGTCTTCAAACACTTCTACATTAATGTTGGTGTTATCATCATTTCGGATAATCCTGAATTAATCTTGATTAAAGATGAGTGAGAAATTTACAGGCATAAACATCATACTCTCCAAAAATGCTAATCTCCCCTGTTATTGTAATGGTGAGAGGTTAGCATGTCTTGGGGATATGATATAAAATGATAACCTCCCCTGTTATTGTAATGGTGAGAGATTAGCATTTCTTGGGGATATAAAATGCTAACCTCCCCTGTTGTTGTAATGGTGAGAGATTAGCATTCCTTGGGGATATAAAATGCTAACCTCCCCTGTTATTGTAATGGTGAGAGGTTAGCATGTCTTAGGGATATAAAATGCTAACCTCCCCTGTTATTGTAATGGTGAGAGATTAGCATGTCTTGGGGATATGAAATGCTAACCTCCCCTGTTATTGTATTGGTGAGAGGTTAGCATGTCTTGGGGATATGATATAAAATGCTAACCTCCCCGGTTATTGTAATGGTGAGAGGTTAGCATGTCTTGGGGATATAAAATGCTAACCTCCCCTGTTATTGTATAGGTGAGAGGTTAGCATGTCTTGTGGATATGATATAAAATGCTAATCTCCCCTGTTATTGTAATGGTGAGAGGTTAGCATGTCTTGGGGATATAAAATGCTAACCTCCCCTGTTATTGTAATGGTGAGAGGTTAGCATGACTTAGGGATATAAAATGCTAACCTCCCCTGTTATTGTAATGGTGAGAGGTTAGCATGTCTTGGGGATATGAAATGCTAACCTCCCCTGTTATTGTAATGGTGAGAGGTTAGCATGTCTTGGGGATTTAAAATGCTAACCTCCCCTGTTATTTTAATGGTGTGAGGTTAGCATGTCTTGGGGATATGAAATGCTAACCTCCCCTGTTATTGTATAGGTGAGAGGTTAGCATGTCTTGGGGATATGATATAAAATGCTAACCTCCCCTGTTATTGTAATGGTGAGAGGTTAGCATGTCTTGGGGATATAAAATGCTAACCTCCCCTGTTATTGTAATGGTGAGAGGTTAGCATGACTTAGGGATATAAAATGCTAACCTCCCCTGTTATTGTAATGGTGAGAGGTTAGCATGTCTTAGGGATATAAAATGCTAACCTCCCCTGTTATTGTAATGGTGAGAGGTTAGCATGTCTTGGGGATATGAAATGCTAACCTCCCCTGTTATTGTAATGGTGAGAGGTTAGCATGTCTTGGGGATTTAAAATGCTATCTCCCCTGTTATTTTAATGGTGTGAGGTTAGCATGTCTTGGGGATATGAAATGCTAACCTCCCCTGTTATTGTATAGGTGAGAGGTTAGCATGTCTTGGGGATATGATATAAAATGCCAATCTCCCCTGTTATTGTAATGGTGAGAGGTTAGCATGTCTTGGGGATATAAAATGCTAACCTCCCCTGTTATTGAAACGGTGAGAGATTAGCATGTCTTGGGGATATAAAATGCTAACCTCCCCTGTTATTGTAATGGTGAGAGGTTAGCATGTCTTGGGGATTTAAAATTCTAACCTCCCCTGTTATTGTAATGGTGAAAGGTTAGCATGTCTTGGGGATATAAAATGCTAACCTCCCATGTTATTGTACTGGTGAGAGATTAGCATGTCTTGGTGATATGAAATGCTAACCTCCCCTGTTGTTTTAATGGTGTGAAGTTAGCATGTCTTGGGGATATAAAATGCTAACCTCCCCTGTTATTGTATTGGTGAGAGGTTAGCATGTCTTGGGGATATAAAATGCTATCCTCCCCTGTTATTGTAATGGTGAGAGGTTAGCATGTCTTTGGGATATAAAATGCTAACCTCCCCTGTTATTGTAATGGTGAGAGGTTAGCATGACTTAGGGATATAAAATGCTAATCTCCCCTGTTATTGTAATGGTGAGAGGTTAGCATGTCTTAGGGATATAAAATGCTAACCTCCCCTGTTATTGTAATGGTGAGAGGTTAGCATGTCTTGGGGATTTAAAATGCTAACCTCCCCTGTTATTTTAATGGTGTGAGGTTAGCATGTCTTGGGGATATGAAATGCTAACCTCCCCTGTTATTGTATAGGTGAGAGGTTAGCATGTCTTGGGGATATGATATAAAATGCTAATCTCCCTTGTAATTGTAATGGTGAGAGGTTAGCATGTCTTGGGGATATAAAATGCTATCCTCCCCTGTTATTGTATTGGTGAGAGGTTAGCATGTCTTAGGGATAAAAAAATGCTAACCTCCCCTGTTATTGTAATGGTGAGAGGTAAGCATGTCTTGGGATTTAAAATGCTAACCTCCCCTGTAATTGTAATGGTGAGAGGTTAGCATGACTTAGGGATATAAAATGCTAACCTCCCCTGTTATTGTAATGGTGAGAGGTTAGCATGTCTTAGGGATATAAAATGCTAACCTCCCCTGTTATTGTAATGGTGAGAGATTAGCATGTCTTGGGGATATGAAATGCTAACCTCCCCTGTTATTGTAATGGTGAGAGGTTAGCATGTCTTGGGGATATAAAATGCTAACCTCCCCTGTTATTGTAATGGTGAGAGGTTGGCATGTCTTGGGGATATAAAATGCTAACCTCCCCTGTTATTGTAATGGTGAGAGGTTAGCATGTCTTGGGGATATAAAATGCTAACCTCCCCTGTTATTGTTATGGTGAGAGATTAGCATGTCTTGGGGATATAAAATGCTAACCTCCCCTGTTATTGTAATGGTGAGAGGTTAGCATGTCTTGGGGATATAAAATGCTAACCTCCCCTGTTATTGTAATGGTGAGAGATTAGCATGTCTTGGGGATATGAAATGCTAACCTCCCCTGTTATTGTATTGGTGAGAGGTTAGCATGTCTTGGGGATATGATATAAAATGCTAACCTCCCCTGTTATTGTAATGGTGAGGGGTTAGCATGTCTTGGGGATATAAAATGCTAACCTCCCCTGTTATTGTAATGGTGAGAGGTTAGCATGACTTAGGGATATAAAATGCTAACCTCCCCTGTTATTGTAATGGTGAGAGGTTAGCATGTCTTGGGGATATGAAATGCTAACCTCCCCTGTTATTGTATAGGTGAGAGGTTAGCATGTCTTGGGGATATGATATAAAATGCCAATCTCCCCTGTTATTGTAATGGTGAGAGGTTAGCATGTCTTGGGGATATAAAATGCTAACCTCTCCTGTTATTGTAATGGTGAGAGGTTGGCATGTCTTGGGGATATAAAATGCTAACCTCCCCTGTTATTGTAATGGTGAGAGGTTAGCATGTCTTGGGGATATGACATGCTAACCTCCCCTGTTATTGTTATGGTGAGAGGTTAGCATGTCTTGGGGATATAAAATGCTAACCTCCCCTGTTATTGTAATGGTGAGAGGTTATCATGACTTAGGGATATAAAATGCTAATCTCCCCTGTTATTGTAATGGTGAGAGGTTAGCATGTCTTAGGGATATAAAATGCCAACCTCCCCTGTTATTGTAATGGTGAGAGGTTAGCATGTCTTGGGGATTTCAAATGCTAACCTCCCCTGTTATTGTTATGGTGAGAGATTAGCATGTCTTGGGGATATAAAATGCTAACCTCCCCTGTTATTGTAATGGTGAGAGATTAGCATGTCTTGGGGATATAAAATGCTAACCTCCCCTGTTATTGTTATGGTGAGAGATTAGCATGTCTTGGGGATATAAAATGCTAACCTCCCCTGTTATTGTTATGGTGAGAGATTAGCATGTCTTGGGGATATAAAATGCTAACCTCCCCTGTTATTGTAATGGTGAGAGATTAGCATGTCTTGGGGATATAAAATGCTAACCTCCCCTGTTATTGTACTGGTGAGAGATTAGCATGTCTTGGGGAAATGAAATGCTAACCTCCCCTGTTGTTTTAATGCTGTGAAGTTAGCATGTCTTGGGGATATGAAATACTAAACTCCACTGTTATTGTATTGGTGAGAGGTTAGCATGTCTTGTGGATATGATATAAAATGCTATCCTCCCCTGTTATTGTAATGGTGAGAGGTTAGCATGTCTTGGGGATATAAAATGCTAACCTCCCCTGTTATTGTAATGGTGAGAGGTTATCATGACTTAGGGATATAAAATGCTAATCTCCCCTGTTATTGTAATGGTGAGAGGTTAGCATGTCTTAGGGATATAAAATGCCAACCTCCCCTGTTATTGTAATGGTGAGAGGTTAGCATGTCTTGGGGATTTCAAATGCTAACCTCCCCTGTTATTTTAATGGTGTGAGGTTAGCATGTCTTGGGGATATGAAATGCTAACCTCCCCTGTTATTGTATTGGTGAGAGGTTAGCATGTCTTGGGGAATTGATATAAAATGCTAACCTCCCCTGTTATTGTAATGGTGAGAGGTTAGCATGTCTTGGGGATATACAATGCTAACCTCCCCTGTTATTGTAATGGTGAGAGGTTAGCATGACTTAGGGATATAAAATGCCAACCTCCCCTGTTATTGTAATGGTGAGAGGTTAGCATGTCTTGGGGATATAAAATGCTAACATCCCCTGTTATTGTAATGGTGAGAGGGTTAGCATGTCTTGGGGATATAAAATGCTAACCTCCCCTGTTATTGTAATGGTGAGAGATTAGCATGTCTTGGGGATATAAAATGCTAACCTCCCCTGTTATTGTAATGGTGAGAGGTTAGCATGTCTTAGGGATATAAAATGCTAACCTCCCCTGTTATTGTAATGGTGAGAGATTAGCATGTCTTGGGGATATGAAATGCTAACCTCCCCTGTTATTGTAATGGTGAGAGGTTAGCATGTCTTGGGGATATAAAATGCTAACCTCCCCTGTTATTGTAATGGTGAGAGGTTGGCATGTCTTGGGGATATAAAATGCTAACCTCCCCTGTTATTGTAATGGTGAGAGGTTAGCATGTCTTGGGGATATAAAATGCTAACCTCCCCTGTTATTGTTATGGTGAGAGATTAGCATGTCTTGGGGATATAAAATGCTAACCTCCCCTGTTATTGTAATGGTGAGAGGTTAGCATGTCTTGGGGATATAAAATGCTAACCTCCCCTGTTATTGTAATGGTGAGAGATTAGCATGTCTTGGGGATATGAAATGCTAACCTCCCCTGTTATTGTATTGGTGAGAGGTTAGCATGTCTTGGGGATATGATATAAAATGCTAACCTCTCCTGTTATTGTAATGGTGAGAGGTTGGCATGTCTTGGGGATATAAAATGCTAACCTCCCCTGTTATTGTAATGGTGAGAGGTTAGCATGTCTTGGGGATATGACATGCTAACCTCCCCTGTTATTGTTATGGTGAGAGGTTAGCATGTCTTGGGGATATAAAATGCTAACCTCCCCTGTTATTGTAATGGTGAGAGGTTATCATGACTTAGGGATATAAAATGCTAATCTCCCCTGTTATTGTAATGGTGAGAGGTTAGCATGTCTTAGGGATATAAAATGCTAACCTCCCCTGTTATTGTAATGGTGAGAGATTAGCATGTCTTGGGGATATGAAATGCTAACCTCCCCTGTTATTGTAATGGTGAGAGGTTAGCATGTCTTGGGGATATAAAATGCTAACCTCTCCTGTTATTGTAATGGTGAGAGGTTGGCATGTCTTGGGGATATAAAATGCTAACCTCCCCTGTTATTGTAATGGTGAGAGGTTAGCATGTCTTGGGGATATGACATGCTAACCTCCCCTGTTATTGTAATGGTGAGAGGTTAGCATGTCTTGGGGATATAAAATGCTAACCTCCCCTGTTATTGTTATGGTGAGAGATTAGCATGTCTTGGGGATATAAAATGCTAACCTCCCCTGTTATTGTAATGGTGAGAGGTTAGCATGTCTTGGGGATATAAAATGCTAACCTCCCCTGTTATTGTTATGGTGAGAGATTAGCATGTCTTGGGGATATAAAATGCTAACCTCCCCTGTTATTGTTATGGTGAGAGATTAGCATGTCTTGGGGATATAAAATGCTAACCTCCCCTGTTATTGTAATGGTGAGAGATTAGCATGTCTTGGGGATATAAAATGCTAACCTCCCCTGTTATTGTAATGGTGAGAGGTTAGCATGTCTTGGGGATATAAAATGCTAACCTCCCCTGTTATTGTAATGGTGAGAGATTAGCATGTCTTGGGGATATGAAATGCTAACCTCCCCTGTTATTGTATTGGTGAGAGGTTAGCATGTCTTGGGGATATGATATAAAATGCTAACCTCCCCTGTTATTGTAATGGTGAGGGGTTAGCATGTCTTGGGGATATAAAATGCTAACCTCCCCTGTTATTGTAATGGTGAGAGGTTAGCATGACTTAGGGATATAAAATGCTAACCTCCCCTGTTATTGTAATGGTGAGAGGTTAGCATGTCTTGGGGATATGAAATGCTAACCTCCCCTGTTATTGTATAGGTGAGAGGTTAGCATGTCTTGGGGATATGATATAAAATGCCAATCTCCCCTGTTATTGTATAGGTGAGAGGTTAGCATGTCTTGGGGATATGATATAAAATGCCAATCTCCCCTGTTATTGTAATGGTGAGAGGTTAGCATGTCTTGGGGATATAAAATGCTAACCTCCCCTGTTATTGTAATGGTGAGAGGTTAGCATGACTTAGGGATATAAAATGCTAAACTCCCCTGTTATTGTAATGGTGAGAGGTTAGCATGTCTTAGGGATATAAAATGCTAACCTCCCCTGTTATTGTAATGGTGAGAGATTAGCATGTCTTGGGGATATAAAATGCTAACCTCCCCTGTTATTGTAATGGTGAGAGGTTAGCATGTCTTAGGGATATAAAATGCTAACCTCCCCTGTTATTGTAATGGTGAGAGGTTAGCATGTCTTGGGGATTTAAAATGCAAACCTCCCCGGTTATTGTAATGGTGAGAGGTTAGCATGACTTAGGGATATAAAATGCTAACCTCCCCTGTTATTGTTATGGTGAGAGATTAGCATGTCTTGGGGATATAAAATGCTAACCTCCCCTGTTATTGTAATGGTGAGAGGTTAGCATGTCTTGGGGATATAAAATGCTAACCTCCCCTGTTATTGTTATGGTGAGAGATTAGCATGTCTTGGGGATATAAAATGCTAACCTCCCCTGTTATTGTTATGGTGAGAGATTAGCATGTCTTGGGGATATAAAATGCTAACCTCCCCTGTTATTGTAATGGTGAGAGATTAGCATGTGTTGGGGATATAAAATGCTAACCTCCCCTGTTATTGTACTGGTGAGAGATTAGCATGTCTTGGGGATATGAAATGCTAACCTCCCCTGTTGTTTTAATGCTGTGAAGTTAGCATGTCTTGGGGATATGAAATACTAAACTCCCCTGTTATTGTATTGGTGAGAGGTTAGCATGTCTTGTGGATATGATATAAAATGCTATCCTCCCCTGTTATTGTAATGGTGAGAGGTTAGCATGTCTTGGGGATATAAAATGCTAACCTCCCCTGTTATTGTAATGGTGAGAGGTTATCATGACTTAGGGATATAAAATGCTAATCTCCCCTGTTATTGTAATGGTGAGAGGTTAGCATGTCTTAGGGATATAAAATGCCAACCTCCCCTGTTATTGTAATGGTGAGAGGTTAGCATGTCTTGGGGATTTCAAATGCTAACCTCCCCTGTTATTTTAATGGTGTGAGGTTAGCATGTCTTGGGGATATGAAATGCTAACCTCCCCTGTTATTGTATTGGTGAGAGGTTAGCATGTCTTGGGGAATTGATATAAAATGCTAACCTCCCCTGTTATTGTAATGGTGAGAGGTTAGCATGTCTTGGGGATATACAATGATAACCTCCCCTGTTATTGTAATGGTGAGAGGTTAGCATGACTTAGGGATATAAAATGCTAACCTCCCCTGTTATTGTAATGGTGAGAGGTTAGCATGTCTTGGGGATATAAAATGCTAACATCCCCTGTTATTGTAATGGTGAGAGGGTTAGCATGTCTTGGGGATATAAAATGCTAACCTCCCCTGTTATTGTAATGGTGAGAGATTAGCATGTCTTGGGGATATAAAATGCTAACCTCCCCTGTTATTGTAATGGTGAGAGGTTAGCATGTCTTAGGGATTTAAAATGCTAACCTCCCCTGTTATTGTAATGGTGAGAGGTTAGCATGTCTTGGGGATTTAAAATGCTAACCTCCCCTGTTATTGTAATGGTGAGAGGTTAGCATGACTTAGGGATATAAAATGCTAACCTCCCCTGTTATTGTAATGGTGAGAGGTTAGCATGTCTTGGGGATATAAAATGCTAACATCCCCTGTTATTGTAATGGTGAGAGGGTTAGCATGTCTTGGGGATATAAAATGCTAACTTCCCCTGTTATTGTAATGGTGAGAGATTAGCATGTCTTGGGGATATAAAATGCTAACCTCCCCTGTTATTGTAATGGTGAGAGGTTAGCATGTCTTAGGGATATAAAATGCTAACCTCCCCTGTTATTGTAATGGTGAGAGGTTAGCATGTCTTGGGGATTTAAAATGCTAACCTCCCCGGTTATTGTAATGGTGAGAGGTTAGCATGTCTTAGGGATATAAAATGCTAACCTCCCCTGTTATTGTAATGGTGAGAGATTAGCATGTCTTGGGGATATGAAATGCTAACCTCCCCTGTTATTGTAATGGTGAGAGGTTAGCATGTCTTGGGGATATGAAATGCTAACCTCCCCTGTTATTGTATAGGTGAGAGGTTAGCATGTCTTGGGGATATGATATAAAATGCTAATCTCCCCTGTTATTGTAATGGTGAGAGGTTAGCATGTCTTGGGGATATAAAATGCTAACCTCCCCTGTTATTGTAATGGTGAGAGGTTAGCATGACTTAGGGATATAAAATGCTAACCTCCCCTGTTATTGTAATGGTGAGAGGTTAGCATGTCTTAGGGATATAAAATGCTAACCTCCCCTGTTATTGTAATGGTGAGAGGTTAGCATGTCTTGGGGATTTAAAATGCTAACCTCCCCGGTTATTGTAATGGTGAGAGGTTAGCATGTCTTAGGGATATAAAATGCTAACCTCCCCTGTTATTGTAATGGTGAGAGATTAGCATGTCTTGGGGATATGAAATGCTAACCTCCCCTGTTATTGTAATGGTGAGAGGTTAGCATGTCTTGGGGATATGAAATGCTAACCTCCCCTGTTATTGTATAGGTGAGAGGTTAGCATGTCTTGGGGATATGATATAAAATGCTAATCTCCCCTGTTATTGTAATGGTGAGAGGTTAGCATGTCTTGGGGATATAAAATGCTAACCTCCCCTGTTATTGTAATGGTGAGAGGTTAGCATGACTTAGGGATATAAAATGCTAACCTCCCCTGTTATTGTAATGGTGAGAGGTTAGCATGTCTTAGGGATATAAAATGCTAACCTCCCCTGTTATTGTAATGGTGAGAGATTAGCATGTCTTGGGGATATGAAATGCTAACCTCCCCTGTTATTGTAATGGTGAGAGGTTAGCATGTCTTGGGGATATACAATGCTAACCTCCCCTGTTATTGTAATGGTGAGAGGTTAGCATGTCTTGGGGATATAAAATGCTAACCTCCCCTGTTATTGTTATGGTGAGAGATTAGCATGTCTTGGGGATATAAAATGCTAACCTCCCCTGTTATTGTTATGGTGAGAGATTAGCATGTGTTGGGGATATAAAATGCTAACCTCCCCTGTTATTGTACTTGTGAGAGATTAGCATGTCTTGGGGATATGAAATGCTAACCTCCCCTGTTGTTTTAATGCTGTGAAGTTAGCATGTCTTGGGGATATGAAATACTAAACTCCCCTGTTATTGTATTGGTGAGAGGTTAGCATGTCTTGTGGATATAATATAAAATGCTATCCTCCCCTGTTATTGTAATGGTGAGAGGTTAGCATGTCTTGGGGATATAAAATGCTAACCTCCCCTGTTATTGTAATGGTGAGAGGTTAGCATGTCTTAGGGATATAAAATGCTAACCTCCCCTGTTATTGTAATGGTGAGAGGTTAGCATGTCTTGGGGATTTAAAATGCTAACCTCCCCGGTTATTGTAATGGTGAGAGGTTAGCATAACTTAGGGATATAAAATGCTAACCTCCCCTGTCATTGTAATGGTGAGAGATTAGCATAACTTAGGGATATAAAATGCTAACCTCCCCTGTTATTGTAATGGTGAGAGATTAGCATGTCTTGGGGATATGAAATGCTAACCTCCCCTGTTATTGTAATGGTGAGAGGTTAGCATGTCTTGGGGATATGAAATGCTAACCTCCCCTGTTATTGTATAGGTGAGAGGTTAGCATGTCTTGGGGATATGATATAAAATGCTAATCTCCCCTGTTATTGTAATGGTGAGAGGTTAGCATGTCTTGGGGATATAAAATGCTAACCTCCCCTGTTATTGTAATGGTGAGAGATTAGCATGTCTTGGGGATATAAAATGCTAACCTCTCCTGTTATTGTACTGGTGAGAGGTTGGCATGTCTTGGGGATATAAAATGCTAACCTCCCCTGTTATTGTAATGGTGAGAGGTTAGCATGTGTTGGGGATATAAAATGCTAACCTCCCCTGTTGTTTTAATGCTGTGAAGTTAGCATGTCTTGGGGATATGAAATACTAAACTCCCCTGTTATTGTATTGGTGAGAGGTTAGCATGTCTTGTGGATATGATATAAAATGCTATCCTCCCCTGTTATTGTAATGGTGAGAGGTTAGCATGTCTTGGGGATATAAAATGCTAACATCCCCTGTTATTGTAATGGTGAGAGGTTATCATGACTTAGGGATATAAAATGCTAATCTCCCATGTTATTGTAATGGTGAGAGGTTAGCATGTCTTAGGGATATAAAATGCTAACCTCCCCTGTTATTGTAATGGTGAGAGGTTAGCATGTCTTGGGGATATAAAATGCTAACCTCCCCTGTTATTGTAATGGTGAGAGGTTAGCATGTCTTGGGGATATAAAATGATAACCTCCCCTGTTATTGTAATGGTGAGAGGTTAGCATGTTTTCCGGTTATGATGTGTGCATCTAACTTTCCCCCTCATCATTATTCACTATTCATTCAGGACTATATGTAGTCATGGTTACATCCAGGTAGAAGTGTTTAGAACCGTACATTCAAAATGCTGGAGTACCGGGCCAGAATAACACAGCATGTGTCACTGTCCCAATACTGTTGGAGCTCAGAGTCTTTGGGTCGGGCTGGGTTGGACTGGAGTCCATCTCCTGTTTCTGTACAGTGAACCAGAACGGCCCATAGGGCAGGAGTCCATCTCCTGTTTCTGTACAGTGAACCAGAACGGCCCGTAGGGCAGGAGTCCATCTCCTGTTTCTGTACAGTGAACCAGAACGGCCCATAGGGCAGGAGTCCATCTCCTGTTTCTGTAGAGTGAACCAGAACGGCCCATAGGGCAGGAGTCCATCTCCTGTTTCTGTAGAGTGAACCAGAACGGCCCATAGGGCAGGAGTCCATCTACTGTTTCTGTAGAGTGAACCAGAACGGCCCGTAGGGCAGGAGTCCATCTCCTGTTTCTGTCCAGTGAACCAGAACGGCCCATAGGGCAGGAGTCCATCTCCTGTTTCTGTAGAGTGAACCAGGACGGCCCATAGGGCAGGAGTCCATCTCCTGTTTCTGTACAGTGAAGCAGAACGGCCCATAGGGCAGGAGTCCATCTCCTGTTTCTGTACAGTGAACCAGAACGGCCCATAGGGCAGGAGTCCATCTCCTGTTTCTGTACAGTGAACCAGAACGGCCCGTAGGGCAGGAGTCCATCTCCTGTTTCTGTACAGTGAACCAGAACGGCCCATAGGGCAGGAGTCCATCTCCTGTTTCTGTAGAGTGAACCAGAACGGCCCATAGGGCAGGAGTCCATCTCCTGTTTCTGTAGAGTGAACCAGAACTGCCCATAGGGCAGGAGTCCATCTCCTGTTTCTGTAGAGTGAACCAGAACGGCCCATAGGGCAGGAGTCCATCTCCTGTTTCTGTACAGTGAACCAGAACGGCCCATAAGGCAGGAGTCCATCTACTGTTTCTGTACAGTGAACCAGAACGGCCCATAGGGCAGGAGTCCATCTACTGTTTCTGTAGAGTGAAGCAGAACGGCCCGTAGGGCAGGAGTCCATCTCCTGTTTCTGTACAGTGAACCAGAACGGCCCATAGGGCAGGAGTCCATCTCCTGTTTCTGTAGAGTGAACCAGAACGGCCCATAGGGCAGGAGTCCATCTCCTGTTTCTGTAGAGTGAACCAGAACGGCCCATAGGGCAGGAGTCCATCTACTGTTTCTGTAGAGTGAACCAGAACGGCCCGTAGGGCAGGAGTCCATCTCCTGTTTCTGTCCAGTGAACCAGAACGGCCCATAGGGCAGGAGTCCATCTCCTGTTTCTGTAGAGTGAACCAGGACGGCCCATAGGGCAGGAGTCCATCTCCTGTTTCTGTACAGTGAACCAGAACGGCCCATAGGGCAGGAGTCCATCTCCTGTTTCTGTAGAGTGAACCAGACGACCCATAGGGCAGGAGTCCATCTCCTGTTTCTGTAGAGTGAACCAGACGGCCCATAGGGCAGGAGTCCATCTCCTGTTTCTGTACAGTGAACCAGAACGGCCCATAGGGCAGGAGTCCATCTCCTGTTGCTGTACAGCGAACCAGAACGGCCCATTGGGCAGGAGTCCATCTCCTGTTGCTGTACAGTGAACCAGAATGGCCCGTAGGAGTATAAAGGCAGGAAGTTGGGCCTTCGGGGGGAGGAGTCCTTGCTAGACATGAGAGCGGTATAGTTGTTTGACCAGACAGACAGACAGACAGACACAGACAGGTCATATTATGTATTTTCCATATCAAGTAATCTATGCTTTAAGTTGATTGGAGAATAATTTCCTTGTTAGATATAAGAAGAATAAACATTTTTGTAGCACCATATCCTCGGAAGTCATTGAATGTTTGGCCGTTTGGAAACGTTGAGTGTGGACTGTATGCGTACGAAACAACCCCGCTTCAGGCTTGGGCAGTGGCTACGGTCAAGAGGAAAGGAAGCCACTACACCTATAGAGACCAGACCTATAGAGACCAGACCTATAGAGACCAGACCGATAGAGACCAGACCTATAGAGACAACCCTGCTTCAGGCTTGGGCAGTGGCTATGGTAAAGAGGAAAGGAAGCCACTACACCTATAGAGACCAGACCTATAGAGACCAGACCTATAGAGACCAGACCTATAGAGACCAGACCGATAGAGACCTATAGAGACCAGACCTATAGAGACCTATAGAGACCAGACCTATAGAGACCAGACCTATAGAGACCAGACCTATAGAGACCAGACCTATAGAGACCTATAGAGACCAGACCTATAGAGACCTATAGAGACCAGACCTATAGAGACCAGACCTATAGAGACCAGACCTATAGAGACCAGACCTATAGAGACCAGACCTATAGAGACCAGACCTATAGAGACCTATAGAGACCAGACCTATAGAGACCAGACCTATAGAGACCAGACCTATAGAGACCAGACCTATAGAGAACAGACCTATAGAGAACAGACCTATAGAGACCAGACCTATAGAGACCTATAGAGACCAGACCTATAGAGACCTATATAGACCAGACCTACAGAGACCAGAACGACAGAGACCAGACCTACAGAGACCAGACCTACAGAGACCAGACCTACAGAGACCAGACCTATAGAGACCAGACCTATAGAGACCAGACCTATAGAGACCAGACCTATAGAGACCAGACCTATAGAGACCAGACCTATAGAGACCAGACCTATAGAGACCAGACCTATAGAGACCTATAGAGACCAGACCTATAGAGACCTATAGAGACCAGACCTATAGAGACCTATAGAGACCAGACCTATAGAGACCTATAGAGACCAGACCTATAGAGACCTATAGAGACCAGACCTATAGAGACCTATAGAGACCAGACCAATAGAGACCAGACCTATAGAGACAGTGTTCCTAGGCTGTCATTGTAAATAAGAATTTGTTCTTAACCTGTCTAGCGGCACCCCCCACCCCCACCCCCACTGAAAAGGCAGAGCCGTGAAATTCATTTTTTTTTTTTTTTTTTAATATTTAACTTTCACACATTAAAGTCCAATACAGCTAATGAAAGACACAGATCTTATGAATCCAGCCAATATGTCCGATTTTTAAAATGTTTTACAGGGAAGACACAATATGTAAAGATGTAAATCTATTAGCTAAACACATTTGCATAATCCACCATTTTTTCTTTGTCCACCAACACCAGTAGCTATTACCAATTCGGCTAAACTAAGATATTGATAGCCACCAACCAAGAAAAAACCTCCTCAGATGACAGTCTGATAACATATTTATGGTATAGGATAGGTTTTGTTAGAAAGATTTGCATATTTCAGGTAGGTGTCATAGTTTACAATTGCACCCACCGTCACAAATGGACTAGAATAAATACATAGAGCAATGTGTTTACCTAACTACTAATCATCAAACATTTCGTAAAAATACACAGCATACACTAATCGAAAGACACAGATCCTGTGAATACAGACAATATTTCAGATTTTCTAAGTGTCTTACAGCGAAAACACAATAAATCGTTATATTAGCATAGCACATGTGCAAACATTACCCCAGCATTGATTCTAGCCAAAGAGAGCGATAACGTAAACATCGCCAAAATATATTAATTTTTTCACTAACCTTCTCAGAATTCTTCAGATGACACTCCTGTAACATCACATTACAACATACATATAGAGTTTGTTCGAAAATGTGCATATTTAGCCACCAAAATCATGGTTAGACAATGAGAAAAGTAGCCCTGCTGGTCAGAAAATATCCTGCGCCATATTAGACAGTGATCTAGTCTAATACATAAATACTCATAAACGTGACTAAAAAATATAGGGTGGACAGCGATTGATAGACAATTTAATTCTTAATACAATCGCGGAATTACATTTTTTAAATTATCCTTACTCTTCAATACAGTTTGCGCCAAGCGAAGCTAAGTCAAAAAAAATGGCGTCCTAAGCCACTAACATTTTTCGACAGAAACACGATTTATCATAATAAATTGTTCCTACTTTGAGCTGTTCTTCCATCAGAATCTTGGTCAAAGAATCCTTTCTTGGGTCTAATCGTCTTTTGGTCGAAAGCTGTCCTCTTGCCATGTAGAAATGCACATTGCTTTCGGCATGAACTGGAACGGTGCCCAGAGATTCACAGTGGCTCAGAAATAAATGTCCCATAATCGCACTAAACGGATATAAATTGCTATAAAACGCTTTAAATTAACTACCTTATGGTGTTTTTAACTCCTATAACGAGTAAAAATATGACCGGAGAAATATAACTGGCTACACTAATGCTTGGAAAAACAGTAGGTCGATATCCTCCGCGTGCATGACGCACCAAGAAAAGAGTTCCTACCTACAGGGTTTTTTCATTTATAGTGGCTGTGATTGGGCAATCGATACCATTCAAAGCGTCATTACGTAAAGGCATCCAGGGGAAGACATAAGCAGTGTCCGTATACTCATAGGAATAACAGTGGCCTTAAAACTGACTCCAGAACAGGGGCCAAAATGTGTGAAATCTGACTCCATGTCAGGGAAATTGCTGTAGAATGAGTTCTGTTCCACTTAGAGACAAAATTTCAACGCCTATAGAAACTATAGACTGTTTTCTATCCAATAATAATAATAATAATATGCATATTGTACGATCAATAACTTTGTAGGAAGCCGTTTCAAAAATTACACGATTTCCATAAATAGTGACAACAGCACCCCCTAGCTTAACTGACTCGCCTAGTTAAATGTCTATTATAATACAGGCCAGGTCTATTATAATACAGGCCAGGTCTTTTTTATTACTGGCAAGGTATATTAACATACAGGCCAGGTCTATTATAATACAGGCCAGGTCTACAGGTCAGGAATATTATTATACAGGCAGGTATATTATAATACTGACCAGGTCTATTGTAAACCAGAAAATGTCTACAGGTCAGGTCTAATATAATACAGGCCAGGTCTATTATAGTACAGGCCAGGTCTATTATAATAAAGAACAGGTATACAGGCCTGGTCTATTATAATACAGGCCAGGTCTATTATAATAAAGACCAGGTCTATTATTATACAGACCAGGTCTATTATAATACAGGCCAGGTCTATTATAGTACAGGCCAGGTCTATTATAATAAAGAACAGGTATACAGGCCTGGTCTATTATAATACAGGCCTGGTCTATTATAATAAAGACCAGGTCTATTATTATACAGACCAGGTCTATTATAATACAGGCCAGGTCTATTATAATAAAGACCAGGTCTATTATAATACAGGCCAGGTCTATTATAATACAGGCCAGGTCTATTATTGTCACGTTCCTGACCTATTTATGTTAGTTTGTTGTATGTGTTAGTTGGTCAGGACGTGAGTTTGGGTGGGCATTCTATGTTTTCTGTTTCTATGTTGGTTTATGGGTTGCCTGGTATGGCTCTTAATTAGAGGCAGGTGTTTGGCGTTCCTCTAATTGAGAGTCATATATAGGTAGGTTGTTTCACAGTGTTCATTGTGGGTGGTTGTCTCCTGTGTCAGTGTTTGTCGCACCATACGGGACTGTTCGGTTTGTTTGTTCATCGTCATTTATGTGTAGGCTATTTTCCCTGTTCGTGCGTTCTCGTGTTTTATTGTAAGTTCGTATGTCCAGGTTTGTCTACTCCGTTTTGTTATTTTGTTAATTAGTCAAGTGTATTTCGTTTTCGTGTTTTCCGTCTTTTCTTTAATAAATATCATGTCTTCACAATCCGCTGCGCATTGGTTCCATCACTACTCCTCCTTTTCGGTTGAAGAGGAGGAGGACCACCGTTACAGAACCACCCACCGATCCAGAACCAAGCGGCGTGAAGTTGAGCAGTGGCCTGCTACACAGGAATCATGAACTTGGGAGGAAGTATTGGAGGGTAAAGGACACTGGGCTCACATTGGGGAATATCGCCGCGCTCGTGAGGAGATGGAGGCAGCGAGAGCCCAAGAGCGGTGATATGAGGAGGCAGCAAGGAGACGTGGCTGGAAGCCCGAGAGGAGACCCCAAAAATTTCTTGGGGGGGGGCTAAGAGGTAGTGGGCCGAGGGCAGGTAGGAGACCTGCGCCCACTTCTCAGGCTTACCGTGGAGAGCGGGAGTACGGGCAGACGCCGTGTTACGCAGTAGAGCGCACGGTGTCTCCTGTACGGGTGCATAGCCCAGTGCGGGTTATTCCACCTCCCCGCACTGGTAGGGGTAGATTGGGCATTGAGCCAGGTGTCATGAGGCCGGCTCAACGCGTCTGGTCTCCAGTGCGTCTCCTCGGGCCGCTTACATGGCACCAGCCTTACGCATGGTGTCCCCGGTTCGCCTACATAGCCCGGTGCGGGTTATTCCACCTCCCCGCACTGGTCGGGCGACGGGGAGCATTCAACCAGGTAAGGTTGGGCAGGCTCGGTGCTCAAGGGAGCCAGTACGCCTGCACGGTCCGGTATTTCCGGCACTACCTCCCCGCCCCAGCCCAGTACCACCAGTGCCTACACCACGCACCAGGCTTCCAGTGCGTTTCCAGAGCCCTGTTCCTCCTCCACACACTCTCTCTATGGTGCGTGTCTCCAGCCCAGTGCCTCCAGTTCCGGCACCACGCACTAAGCCACCTGTGCGTCTCCAGAGCCCTGTACACACTGTTCCTTCTCCCCGTACTCGTCCTGATGTGCATGCACTCAGCCCGGTGCCACCAGTGCCGGTACCACGCACCAGGAATATAGCACGTTTGAGAGTCCAGTGTGCCCTGTCCCTGCTCCCCGCACTAGGCTTGAAGTGCGTGTCCTCAGTCAGGTGCCTCCAGTTCCGGCACCACGCACCAAGCCTACAGTGCGTCTCAGCCGGCCAGAGTCTGCCGTCTGCCCAACGGCGCATGAACTGCCTGTCTGCCATGAGCCTGCAAAGCTGCCCGTCTGCCATGAGCCTACAGAGCCTTCCGCCAGACAGGAGCAGCCAAAGCCTTCTGCCAGACAGGAGCAGTCTGTGCCATCCGTCTCCGCCGCGCCATCTGAGCCATCCGTCTCCGCAGCGCCATCTGAGCCATCCGTCTCCCCAGCGCCGTCTGAGCCATCCGTCTCCCCAGCGCCGTCTGAGCCATCCGTCTGTCCCGAGCCATTAGAGCCGCCCGTCTGTCCCGAGCCGTCAGAGCCGATAGTCAGTCAGGAGCCGCTAGAGCCAGTCGTCAGTCAGGATCTGCCAGAGCCGCCAACCAGACAGGATCTGCCAGAGCCGCCAACCAGACAGGATCTGCCAGAGCCGCCAACCAGACAGGATCTGCCAGAGCCGCCAACCAGACAGGATCTGCCAGAGCCGTCAGCGAGCCATGAGCGTCCAGAGCCGTCAGCCAGCCATGAGCGTCCAGAGCCGTCAGCCAGCCATGAGCGTCCAGAGCCGTCAGCCAGCCATGAGCGTCCAGAGCCGTCAGCCAGCCATGAGCGTCCAGAGCCGTCAGCCAGCCATGAGCGTCCAGAGCCGTCAGCCAGTCATGAGCTGTCCCTCAACCCAGAGCGGCTATTTATTCAGAACTGCCCCTCAGTCCAGAGCTGTCTCTCTGTCCGGAGCTGCCTTTCAGTCCGGAGTTGCCCCTCTATCCTGAGCTACCTCGCTATCCTGAGCTATCCCTCTGTCCTGAGCTATCCCTCTATCCTGAGCTACCTCTCTATCCTGAGTTACCTTACAATCCTGATCTATCCCTCTGTCCTGAGCTATCCCTCTGTCCTGAGCTATCCCTCTGTCCCGGTGCTGCCCCTGGTGTCGATGTTACCAAAAGGATTTAGTGGGGGTAAGATGAGGGTGGGCATTCATAGGGGAAATGGAAGCTGGGATTGACTATGGTGGGGTGGGGACCTCGCCCGGAGCCTGAGCCACCACCGTGGTCAGATGCCCACCCAGACCCTCCCCTAGACTTTGTGCTGGTGCGCCCGGAGTTCGCACCTTATGGGGGGGGTTATGTCACGTTCCTGACCTATTTATGTTAGTTTGTTGTATGTGTTAGTTGGTCAGGACGTGAGTTTGGGTGGGCATTCTATTTTTTCTGTTTCTATGTTGGTTTAGGGTTGCCTGGTATGGCTCTTAATTAGAGGCAGGTGTTTGGCATTCCTCTAATTGAGAGTCATATTTAGGTAGGTTGTTTCACAGTGTTCGTTGTGGGTGGTTGTCTCCTGTGTCAGTGTTTGTCGCACCATACGGGACTGTTCGGTTTGTTTGTTCATCGTCATTTATGTGTAGGCTATTTTCCCTGTTCGTGCGTTCTCGTGTTTTATTGTAAGTTCGTATGTCCAGGTTTGTCTACTCCGTTTTGTTATTTTGTTAATTAGTCAAGTGTATTTCGTTTTCGTGTTTTCCGTCTTTTCTTTAATAAATATCATGTCTTCACAATCCGCTGCGCATTGGTTCCATCACTACTCCTCCTTTTCGGTTGAAGAGGAGGAGGACCACCGTTACAATTATAATACAGGCCAGGTCTATTATAATACAGACCAGGTCTATTATAATTCAAACCAGGTCTATTATAATAAAGGCCAGGTCTACAGGCCAGGTCTAGTAAAATACAGGCCATTTCTACAGGCCAGGTCTATTATAATACAGACCAGGTCTATTTCAGTACAGGACAAGTCTACAGACCAGGTATATTATAATACAGGTCAGGTCTAGTATAATACAGGCCAGGTCATCAGGCCAGGTCTATTATAATACAGACCAGGTCTATTATAATACAGGCCAGGTCTATAATACAGACCAGGTCTATTATAATACAGGCCAGGTCTATAATACAGACCAGGTCTATTATTATATAGGCCAGGTCTATAATACAGACCAGGTCTATTATAATACAGACAAGATCTATTATAATACAGGCCAGGTCTATTATAATACAGACCAGGTCTATTATAATACAGGCCAGGTCTATAATACAGACCAGGTCTATTATTATATAGGCCAGGTCTATAATACAGACCAGGTCTATTATATTACAGACCAGGTCTATTATAATACAGACAAGATCTATTATAATACAGGCCAGGTCAATTATAATACAGGCCAGGTCTATTATAATACAGGCCAGGTCTATAATACAGACCAGGTCTATTATTATATAGGCCAGGTCTATAATACAGACCAGGTCTATTATAATACAGACAAGATCTATTATAATACAGGCCAGGTCAATTATAATACAGGCCAGGTCTATTATAATACAGGCCAGGTCTATTTTAATGCAGACCGGTTCTATTAAATTACAGGTCATGTATATTTTAATACTGGCCAGGTCTATTATAGTTCATTACAGGTCTATTTTAACACAGGCCAGGTCTATTATATTACAGGTCTTGTATATTATAATAGAGGCCAGGTCTATTTTAATACAGGACAGGTCTAAAGTCCAGGTCTACTATAGTACAGACCAGGTCTTTTAAATTACAGACCAGGTCTACTATAATACAGGTCAGGTCTATTATAATACAGACCAGGTATATTATAATAAAGGTCAGGTCTATTATAATACAGGCCAGGTCTAGTATAATACAGGCTAGGTCTACAGATCGGGTCTAGTATAGTACAGACCAGGTCTATTATAATACAGGCTATGTCTACAGGCCAGGTCTAGTATAAGACACACAAGGTCGATTATAATACAGGCCAGGTCTATTATAATACAGGCCATGTCTACAGGCCAGGTCTGGTATTATACAGGCAGGTATATTATAATACAGACCAGGTCTATTATAATACAGGCCAGGTCTAGTGTAATACAGTCCAGGTATATTATAATAAAGAACATGTATTTTTGAATACAGACCAGGTCTATTATTATACAGGTCAGGTCTATTATAATACAGACCAGGTCTATTATAATACAGACCAGGTCTATTATAATACAGGCCAGGTCTATAATACAGACCAGGTCTATTATAATACAGGCCAGGTCTATAATACAGACCAGGTCTATTATTATATAGGCCAGGTCTATAATACAGACCAGGTCTATTATAATACAGACAAGATCTATTATAATACAGGCCAGGTCTATTATAATACAGACCAGGTCTATTATAATACAGGCCAGGTCTATAATACAGACCAGGTCTATTATTATATAGGCCAGGTCTATAATACAGACCAGGTCTATTATATTACAGACCAGGTCTATTATAATACAGACAAGATCTATTATAATACAGGCCAGGTCAATTATAATACAGGCCAGGTCTATTATAATACAGGCCAGGTCTATAATACAGACCAGGTCTATTATTATATAGGCCAGGTCTATAATACAGACCAGGTCTATTATAATACAGACAAGATCTATTATAATACAGGCCAGGTCAATTATAATACAGGCCAGGTCTATTATAATACAGACCAGGTCTATTTTAATGCAGACCGGTTCTATTAAATTACAGGTCATGTATATTTGAATACTGGCCAGGTCTATTATAGTTCATTACAGGTCTATTTTAACACAGGCCAGTTCTATTATATTACAGGTCTTGTATATTATAATAGAGGCCAGGTCTATTTTAATACAGGACAGGTCTAAAGTCCAGGTCTACTATAGTACAGACCAGGTCTTTTAAATTACAGACCAGGTCTACTATAATACAGGTCAGGTCTATTATAATACAGACCAGGTATATTATAATAAAGGTCAGGTCTATTATAATACAGGCCAGGTCTAGTATAATACAGGCTAGGTCTACAGATCGGGTCTAGTATAGTACAGACCAGGTCTATTATAATACAGGCTATGTCTACAGGCCAGGTCTAGTATAAGACACACAAGGTCGATTATAATACAGGCCAGGTCTATTATAATACAGGCCATGTCTACAGGCCAGGTCTGGTATTATACAGGCAGGTATATTATAATACAGACCAGGTCTATTATAATACAGGCCAGGTCTAGTGTAATACAGTCCAGGTATATTATAATAAAGAACATGTATCTTTGAATACAGACCAGGTCTATTATTATACAGGTCAGGTCTATTATAATACAGACCAGGTCTATTATAATACAGACCAGGTCTATTATAATACAGGCAGGTATATTATAATACAGGCCAGGTCTATTATAATACAGGCCAGGTCTATTATAATAGAGGCAAGAGAGGTGAAAGAGGCTATTGGTTAACTGGGATATGTCTCCATCTGAGAGGTGAGAGAGAGGCTATTGGTTAACTGGGATATGTCTCCATCTGAGAGGAGAGAGAGGCTATTGGTTAACTGGGATATGTCTCCATCTGAGAGGAGAGAGAGGCTATTGGTTAACTGGGATATATCTCCATCTGAGAGGAGAGAGAGGCTATTGGATAACTGGGACATGTCTCCATCTGAGAGGTGAGAGAGGCTATTGGTTAACTGGGATATGTCTCCATCTGAGAGCAGAGAGAGAGGTGAGAGAGGCTATTGGTTAACTGGGATATGTCTCCATCTGAGAGGTGAGAGAGGCTATTGGTTAACTGGGATATGTCTCCATCTGAGGGGAGAGAGAGGCTATTGGTTAACTGGGATATGTCTCCATCTGAGGGGAGAGAGAGGCTATTGGTTAACTGGGATATGTCCCCATCTGAGAGGAGAGAGAGGCTATTGGTTAACTGGGATATGTCTCCATCTGAGAGGAGAGAGAGGCTATTGGTTAACTGGGATATGTCTCCATCTGAGAAGTGAGAGAGGATCATGGGAATGGTATCATCATGTAAAACCTACATCAATAACTTTGAAGAGGGTTATTGTTGCTCAGGATGGAGGAAGAAAAGCGACATCAACAACTGTGTCATTCATTCAGTTTACAGGAAGTACAACTTTGTTACACAAGTCCTTTGTGTTACCCTGATGAATCTCCTCATCATTTCCTGTGTACCTTCACAACACTCACCCCAAACATGTTGACAAGGAGGCTAATCTTGGTGGGAGGTAGACTGGAACCTGTGAAGAGTGACATCATTCAGGAAGTTGATTTAACATGGAAAGTCACGGAGAACACATTCTTTATTACAGTAATAACATTATATCTGTGTCAAGACTTGTCAGAGTTATTTTTTGGGGCGTGGGCCTCTGATCAACTTCGCTGTCATATTGTCATGATTCATTGCTTCTAGAATTTAAAAAAATGTATTGACATAATTAATGGCGATGGAAGAGATTCTCCATCTGTCTCCATCTGAGAGGAGAGAGGCTATTGGTTAACTGGGATATGTCTCCATCTGAGGAGAGAGAGCGGCTATTGGTTAACTGGGATATGTCTCCATCTGAGAGGTGAGAGGCTATTGGTTAACTGGGATATGTCTCCATCTGAGGGGAGAGAGAGGCTATTGGTTAACTGGGATATGTCTCCATCTGAGAGGTGAGAGGCTATTGGTTAACTGGGATATATCTCCATCTGAGGGGAGAGAGAGGCTATTGGTTAACTGGGATATGTCTCCATCTGAGAGGAGAGAGAGAGGAGAGAGAGGCTATTGGTTAACTTGGACATGTCTCCATCTGAGAGGAGAGAGAGAGGAGAGAGAGAGGAGAGAGAGGCTATTGGTTAACTGGGACATGTCTCCATCTGAGAGGAGAGAGAGAGGAGAGAGAGGCTATTGGTTAACTGGGACATGTCTCCATCTGAGAGGAGAGAGAGAGGAGAGAGAGGCTATTGGTTAACTGGGATATGTCTCCATCTGAGAGGTGAGAGGCTATTGGTTAACTGGGATATGTCTCCATCTGAGGGGAGAGAGAGGCTATTGGTTAACTGGGATATGTCTCCATCTGAGAGGAGAGAGAGGCTATTGGTTAACTGGGATATGTCTCCATCTGAGAGGAGAGATGCTATTGGTTAACTGGGATATGTCTCCATCTGAGAGGAGAGAGAGAGGAGAGAGAGGCTATTGGTTAACTGGGACATGTCTCCATCTGAGAGGAGAGAGGCTATTGGTTAACTGGGATATGTCTCCATCTGAGAGGAGAGAGGCTATTGGTTAACTGGGATATGTCTCCATCTGAGAGGTGAGAGACGCTATTGGTTAACTGGGATATGTCTCCATCTGAGGGGTGAGAGAGAGGCTATTGGTTAACTGGGATATGTCTCCATCTGAGAGGAGAGAGAGGCTTTTGGTTAACTGGGATATGTCTCCATCTGAGGGGAGAGAGAGGCTATTGGTTAACTGGGATATGTCTCCATCTGAGGGGAGAGAGAGAAGAGAGAGAGGCTATTGGTTAACTGGGATATGTCTCCATCTGAGAGGAGAGAGAGGCTATTGGTTAACTGGGATATGTCTCCATCTGAGGGGAGAGAGAGGCTATTGGTTAACTGGGATATGTCTCCATCTGAGGTGAGAGAGGCTATTGGTTAACTGGGATATGTCTCCATCTGAGAGGAGAGAGAGGCTATTGGTTAACTGGGATATGTCTCCATCTGAGAGGAGAGAGGCTATTGGTTAACTGGGATATGTCTCCATCTGAGAGGAGAGATGCTATTGGTTAACTGGGATATGTCTCCATCTGAGAAGAGAGAGAGAGGAGAGAGAGGCTATTGGTTAACTGGGACATGTCTCCATCTGAGAGGAGAGAGGCTATTGGTTAACTGGGATATGTCTCCATCTGAGAGGAGAGAGGCTATTGGTTAACTGGGATATGTCTCCATCTGAGAGGTGAGAGACGCTATTGGTTAACTGGGATATGTCTCCATCTGAGGGGTGAGAGAGAGGCTATTGGTTAACTGGGATATGTCTCCATCTGAGAGGAGAGAGAGGCTTTTGGTTAACTGGGATATGTCTCCATCTGAGGGGAGAGAGAGGCTATTGGTTAACTGGGATATGTCTCCATCTGAGGGGAGAGAGAGAAGAGAGAGAGGCTATTGGTTAACTGGGATATGTCTCCATCTGAGAGGAGAGAGAGGCTATTGGTTAACTGGGATATGTCTCCATCTGAGGGGAGAGAGAGGCTATTGGTTAACTGGGATATGTCTCCATCTGAGGTGAGAGAGGCTATTGGTTAACTGGGATATGTCTCCATCTGAGAGGAGAGAGAGGCTATTGGTTAACTGGGATATGTCTCCATCTGAGAGGAGAGAGAGGCTATTGGTTAACTGGGATATGTCTCCATCTGAGAGGTGAGAGAGGCTATTGGTTAACTGGGATATGTCTCCATCTGAGAGGAGAGAGAGGCTATTGGTTAACTGGGATATGTCTCCATCTGAGGAGAGAGAGAGAGGTGAGAGAGGCTATTGGTTAACTGGGATATGTCTCCATCTGAGGGGAGAGAGAGGCTATTGGTTAACTGGGATATGTCTCCATCTGAGAGGTGAGAGGCTATTGGTTAACTGGGATATGTCTCCATCTGAGAGGAGAGAGAGGCTATTGGTTAACTGGGATATGTCTCCATCTGAGAGGTGAGAGACGCTATTGGTTAACTGGGATATGTCTCCATCTGAGGGGTGAGAGAGAGGCTATTGGTTAACTGGGATATGTCTCCATCTGAGAGGAGAGAGAGGCTATTGGTTAACTGGGATATGTCTCCATCTGAGGGGAGAGAGAGGCTATTGGTTAACTGGGATATGTCTCCATCTGAGAGGAGAGAGAGGCTATTGGTTAACTGGGATATGTCTCCATCTGAGAGGTGAGAGAGGCTATTGGTTAACAGGGATATGTCCCCATCTGAGGGGAGTGAGGCTATTGGTTAACTGGGATATGTCTCCATCTGAGGTGAGAGAGAGGCTATTGGTTAACTGGGGTATGTCTCCATCTGAGGAGAGAGAGAGAGGAGAGAGAGGCTATTGGTTAACTGGGATATGTCTCCATCTGAGGGGAGAGAGAGAGGAGAGAGAGGCTATTGGTTAACTGGGATATGTCTCCATCTGAGAGGAGAGAGAGGCTATTGGTTAACTGGGATATGTCTCCATCTGAGGTGAGAGAGAGGCTATTGGTTAACTGGGATATGTCTCCATCTGAGGGGAGTGAGGCTATTGGTTAACTGGGATATGTCTCCATCTGAGAGGAGAGAGAGGCTATTGGTTAACTGGGATATGTCTCCATCTGAGGGGTGAGAGGCTATTGGTTAACTGGGATATGTCTCCATCTGAGAGGAGAGAGAGGCTATTGGTTAACTGGGGTATGTCTCCATCTGAGGAGAGAGAGAGAGGTGAGAGAGGCTATTGGTTAACTGGGATATGTCTCCATCTGAGGAGAGAGAGAGAGGTGAGAGAGTCTATTGGTTAACTGGGATATGTCTCCATCTGAGGAGAGAGAGGCTATTGGTTAACTGGGATATGTCTCCATCTGAGAGGAGAGAGAGGCTATTGGTTAACTGGGATATGTCTCCATCTGAGAGGTGAGAGAGAGGCTATTGGTTAACTGGGACATGTCTCCATCTGAGAGGAGAGAGAGGCTATTGGTTAACTGGGATATGTCTCCATCTGAGAGGAGAGAGAGGCTATTGGTTAACTGGGATATGTCTCCATCTGAGGGGAGAGAGGCTATTGGTTAACTGGGATATGTCTCCATCTGAGGGGAGAGAGAGGCTATTGGTTAACTGGGATATGTCTCCATCTGAGAGGTGAGAGAGGCTATTGGTTAACTGGGATATGTCTCCATCTGAGAGGAGAGAGGCTATTGGTTAACTGGGATATGTCTCCAACTGAGGGGAGAGAGAGGTGAGAGGCTATTGGTTAACTGGGGTATGTCTCCATCTGAGAGGTGAGAGAGGTGAGAGGCTATTGGTTAACTGGGGTATGTCTCCATCTGAGGAGAGAGAGGCTATTGGTTAACTGGGATATGTCTCCATCTGAGGGGAGAGAGAGGTGAGAGGCTATTGGTTAACTGGGGTATGTCTCCATCTGAGAGGTGAGAGGCTATTGGTTAACTGGGATATGTCTCCGTCTGAGAGGAGAGAGAGGCTATTGGTTAACTGGGATATGTCTCCATCTGAGAGGAGAGAGGCTATTGGTTAACTGGGACATGTCTCCATCTGAGGGGAGAGAGAGAGGAGAGAGAGGCTATTGGTTAACTGGGATATATCTACATCTGAGAGGAGAGAGATGCTATTGGTTAACTGGGATATGTCTCCATCTGAGAGGAGAGAGAGTCTATTGGTTAACTGGGATATGTCTCCATCTGAGAGGAGAGAGAGGCTATTGGTTAACTGGGATATGTCTCCATCTGAGGAGAGAGAGGCTATTGGTTAACTGGGATATGTCTCCATCTGAGAGGAGAGAGAGGCTATTGGTTAACTGGGATATGTCTCCATCTGAGAGGTGAGAGAGGATCATGGGAATGGTATCATCATGTAAAACCTACATCAATAACTTTGAAGAGGGTTATTGTTGCTCAGGATGGAGGAAGAAAAGCGACATCAACAACTGTGTCATTCATTCAGTTTACAGGAAGTACAACTTTGTTACACAAGTCCTTTGTGTTACCCTGATGAATCTCCTCATCCTTTCCTGTGTACCTTCACAACACTCACCCCAAACATGTTGACAAGGAGGCTAATCTTGGTGGGAGGTAGACTGGAACCTGTGAAGAGTGACATCGTTCAGGAAGTTGATTTAACATGGAGAGTCACGGAGAACACATTCTTTATTACAGTAATAACATTATATCCGTGTCAAGACTTGTCAGAGTTATTTTTTGGGGCGTGGGCCTCTGATCAACTTCGCTGTCATATTGTCATGATTCATTGCTTCTAGAATTTAAAAAAAAAGATTGAAATAATTTTTGGCGATGAGAGAGATTCTTGGGGCTGGTTGGTCACATAAAACGTACGTAAGTAGGCCAGTTGTGGTGAGAGGAAGACCGGTACCTGTGAAGAGTGACATCATTCAGGAAGTTGATTTTACAAGGAAAGTCATGAAGAACACATTCTTTATTACAGTAATAACATTATATCCGTGTCAAGTCTTAATTCATTTTTTAAGTCTTTATTTAAGTAGGCAATTCAGTTAAGATCAAAATCTTATTTTCATTGATGGCCTACAGTGGGTCAACAACCTTGTTCAGGGGCAGAGGGACAGATTTTAACCTTGTCAACTCAGGGATTCAATCCGGCAACCTTCCAGTTACTAGTCCAACCCTCGAACCACTAGGCTACCTGCCAACTTGTCACATAACCAGAGATATTATTGGGCTGTGGGCCTCAGATCAACTTTGGAGTCATATTTTCATGCTTCATTGCTTCTATATATTTTTAAAAAGATTGACATAATTATTGGCGATGAGAGAGGCTCTTGGGGCTGGAATGGTCACATGAAACATATAAAAAGCTTTTTGATAATTAGGCCAGTTATGAGGACAGGAAAACCGGTACCTGTGAATTGATGTCCAGGAAACGTGTTTAAGGAAATATGTTGAATGGTTGGCTACTGTCACGGACACAAAACATTCTTGATGCTCAGGATAGAGGGAGAAGACGTGACATCACTCACTCTATAAGGAAATACATCTATTGTGACACTTAAGGCTGGTCAAACAAGAGTATTTTATTGGCTCAACTCTACCTGTTCTACTCTACCTGTGGAAAGACTGGTCAACAGATAAGATAACATGTTTGTTGACTATGGGCTTTTCCCCCAATCAACTGAATTCACTCATAAATGTGTCCTTTCTGCTGTTCTGATGTCCAGAAGCCTTAGGCCCCATGAGGAGCACAGGCCCATCAACAACGTCTCTCCAGCTAAATCAACTAACTGTTCTACTCAGCCCTTATGTTCCTTCACTACCTCCCGAGAGAGAGGGGTGAGAGAGGGGTGAGAGAGGGGTGAGAGGAGTGAGAGAGGAGTGAGAGAGGGGGGTGAGAGGGGAGTGGGAGATGGGTGAAAGAGGTGTGAGAGAGGACTGAGAGGGGTGAGAGAGGACTGAGAGAGGGGTGAGAGAGGTGTGAGAGAGGACTGAGAGGGGTGAGAGAGGACTGAGAGAGGGGTGAGAGGGGAGTGAGAGGGGGTGAGAGAGGGGGTGAGAGAGGAGTGAGAGGGGAGTGAGAGGGGGTGAGAGAGGGGTGAGAGGGGAGTGAGAGGGGAGTGAGAGAGGAGTGAGAGAAGTGAGAGAGGACTGAGAGAGGGGTGAGAGGGGAGTTAGAGGGGAGTGAGAGGGGTGAGAGAGGGGTGAGAGAGGAGTGAGAGGGGAGTGAGAGAGGGGGGTGAGAGAGGAGTGAGAGGAGTGAGAGAGGAGTGAGAGAGGGGGGTGAGAGGGGAGTGGGAGATGGGTGAAAGAGGTGTGAGAGAGGACTGAGAGGGGTGAGAGAGGACTGAGAGAGGGGTGAGAGAGGTGTGAGAGAGGACTGAGAGGGGTGAGAGAGGACTGAGAGAGGGGTGAGAGGGGAGTGAGAGGGGGTGAGAGAGGGGTGAGAGAGGAGTGAGAGGGGAGTGAGAGGGGGTGAGAGAGGGGTGAGAGGGGAGTGAGAGGGGAGTGAGAGAGGAGTGAGAGAAGTGAGAGAGGACTGAGAGAGGGGTGAGAGGGGAGTGAGAGGGGAGTGAGAGGGGTGAGAGAGGGGTGAGAGAGGGGTGAGAGAAGTGAGAGAGGACTGAGAGAGGGGTGAGAGTGTGGAGTGAGAGGGGAGTGAGAGGGGTGAGAGAGAGGTGAGAGAGGGGTGAGAGAGGGGTGAGAGAGGAGTGAGAGGGGAGTGAGAGGGGTGAGAGAGGGGTGAGAGAGGGGTGAGAGAGGAGTGAGAGAGGGGGTGAGAGAGGAGTGAGAGGGGAGTGAGAGGGGTGAGAGAGGGGTGAGAGAGGGTGAGAGAGGGGTGAGAGAGGAGTGAGAGAGGGGGGTGAGAGGGGAGTGGGAGATGGGTGAAAGAGGGGTGAGAGAGGAATGAGAGAGAGGAGTGAAAGAGGAGTAAGAGAGGAGTGAGAGAGAGGGGTGAAAGAGGGGTGAGAGAGGAGTGAGAGAGGGGTGAAAGAGGGTGAGAGATGAGTGAGAGAGAGGGGTGAAAGAGGGGTGAGAGAGGAGAGAGAGAGGACTGAGAGGAGTGAAAGAGGGGTGAGAGATGGGTGAGAGAACTGAGAGAGGACTGAGAGAGAGTGAAAGAGGGGTGAGAGACGGGTGAGAGACGGGTGAGAGAACTGAGAGAGGACTGAGAGAGGGGTGAAAGAGTTGAGAGAGGGGTGAGAGAGGGGTGAGAGAGGGGTGAGAGAGGGGTGTTTCCTTACTGCTCTACTTAGTCCTCACATTCCTTTACTGCCGTGGTTAACTGGGATATCTCTCCATCTGAGGGGTGAGAGAGAGGAGAGAGAGGCTATTGGTTAACTGGGATATTTCTCTCTCTGAGCGGTGAGAGAGAGGAGAGAGAGGCTATTGGTTAACTGGGATATGTCTCTATCTGAGGGGAGAGAGAGGCTATTGGTTAACTGGGATATGTCTCTATCTGAGAGGAGAGAGAGGCTATTGGTTAACTGGGATATGTCTCCATCTGAGAGGAGAGAGAGGCTATTGGTTAACTGGGATATGTCTCTATCTGAGAGGAGAGAGAGAGGCTATTGGTTAACTGGGATATGTCTCCATCTGAGAGGAGAGAGAGGCTATTGGTTAACTGGGACATGTCTCCATCTGAGGGGAGAGAGGCTATTGGTTAACTGGGATATGTCTCCATCATTGGGGAGAGAGAGGCTATTGGTTAACTGGGATATGTCTCCATCTGAGAGGAGAGAGAGGCTATTGGTAAACTGGGATATGTCTCTATCTGAAGGGAGAGAGAGAGGAGAGAGAGGCTATTGGTTAACTGGGATATGTCTCCATCTGAGAGGAGAGAGAGGCTATTGGTAAACTGGGATATGTCTCTATCTGAAGGGAGAGAGAGAGGAGAGAGAGGCTATTGGTTAACTGGGATATGTCTCCTTCTGAGAGGAGAGAGAGAGGCTATTGGTTAACTGGGACATGTCTCCATCTGAGAGGAGAGAGAGGCTATTGGTTAACTGGGATATGTCTCCATCTGAGAGGAGAGAGAGGCTATTGGTTAACTGGGATATGTCTCCATCTGAGAGGAGAGAGGCTATTGGTTAACTGTTATATGTCTCCATCTGAGAGGTGAGAGAGGATCATGGGAATGGTATCATCACGTAAAACCTACATCAATAACTTTGAAGAGGGTTATTGTTGCTCAGGATGGAGGAAGAAAAGCGACATCAACAACTGTGTCATTCATTCAGTTTACAGGAAGTACAACTTTGTTACACAAGTCCTTTGTGTTACCCTGATGAATCTCCTCATCCTTTCCTGTGTACCTTCACAACACTCACCCCAAACATGTTGACAAGGAGGCTAATCTTGGTGGGAGGTAGACTGGAACCTGTGAAGAGTGACATCATTCAGGAAGTTGATTTAACATGGAAAGTCACGGAGAACACATTCTTTATTACAGTAATAACATTATATCCGTGTCAAGACTTGTCAGAGTTATTTTTTGGGGCGTGGGCCTCTGATCAACTTCGCTGTCATATTGTCATGATTCATTGCTTCTAGAATTTAAAAAAAAAGATTGAAATAATTTTTGGCGATGAGAGAGATTCTTGGGGCTGGTGTGGTCACATGAAACGTACGTAAGTAGGCCAGTTGTGGTGAGAGGAAGACCGGTACCTGTGAAGAGTGACATCATTCAGGAAGTTGATTTTACAAGGAAAGTCACGAAGAACACATTCTTTATTACAGTAATAACATTATATCCGTGTCAAGTCTTAATTCATTTTTTAAGTCTTTATTTAAGTAGGCAATTCAGTTAAGATCAAAATCTTATTTTCATTGATGGCCTACAGTGGGTCAACAACCTTGTTCAGGGGCAGAGGGACAGATTTTAACCTTGTCAACTCAGGGATTCAATCCGGCAACCTTCCAGTTACTAGTCCAACTCTCGAACCACTAGGCCACCTGCCAACTTGTCACATAACCAGAGATATTATTGGGCTGTGGGCCTCAGATCAACTTTGGAGTCATATTTTCATGCTTAATTTCTTCTAGATTTAAAAAAAAAGATTGACATAATTATTGGCGATGAGAGAGGCTCTTGGGGCTGGAATGGTCACATAAAACATATAAAAAGCTTTTTGATAATTAGGCCAGTTATGAGGAGAGGAAGACCGGTACCTGTGAATTGATGTCCAGGAAACGTGTTTAAGGAAATATGTTGAATGGTTGGCTACTGTCACGGACACAAAACATTCTTGATGCTCAGGATAGAGGGAGAAGACATGACATCACTCACTCTATAAGGAAATACATCTATCGTGACACTTAAGGCTGGTCAAACAAGAGTATTTTATTGGCTCAACTCTACCTGTTCTACTCTACCTGTGGAAAGACTGGTCAACAGATAAGATAACATGTTTGTTGACTATGGGCTTGGGCTTTTCCCCCAATCAACTGAATTCACTCATAAATGTGTCCTTTCTGCTGTTCTGATGTCCAGAAGCCTTAGGCCCCATGAGGAGCACAGGCCCATCAACAACGTCTCTCCAGCTAAATCAACTAACTGTTCTACTCAGCCCTTATGTTCCTTCACTACCTCCCGAGAGAGAGGGGTGAGAGAGGGGTGAGAGAGGGGTGAGAGGAGTGAGAGAGGAGTGAGAGAGGGGGGTGAGAGGGGAGTGGGAGATGGGTGAAAGAGGGGTGAGAGAGGAATGAGAGAGAGGAGTGAAAGAGGAGTAAGAGAGGAGTGAGAGAGAGGGGTGAAAGAGGGGTGAGAGAGGAGTGAGAGAGGGGTGAAAGAGGGTGAGAGATGAGTGAGAGAGAGGGGTGAAAGAGGGGTGAGAGAGGAGAGAGAGAGGACTGAGAGGAGTGAAAGAGGGGTGAGAGATGTGTGAGAGAACTGAGAGAGGACTGAGAGAGGGGTGAAAGAGGTGAGAGAGAGGGGTGAAAGAGGGGTGAGAGAGGAGAGAGAGAGGACTGAGAGGAGTGAAAGAGGGGTGAGAGATGGGTGAGAGAACTGAGAGAGGACTGAGAGAGGAGTGAGAGGAGTGAGAGAGGGGTGTTTCCTTAATGCTCTACTTAGTCCTCACATTCCTTTTCTGTCGTGGTTAACTGGGATATGTCTCTATCTGAGAGGTGAGAGAGAGGAGAGAGAGAGGCTATTGGTTAACTGGGATATGTCTCCATCTGAGAGGAGAGAGAGGCTATTGGTTAACTGGGACATGTCTCAATCTGAGAGGAGAGAGAGGCTATTGGTTAACTGGGATATGTCTCCATCTGAGAGGTGAGAGAGAGGAGAGAGAGAGGCTATTGGTTAACTGGGATATGTCTCTATCTGAGGGGAGAGAGAGGCTATTGGTTAACTGGGATATGTCTCCATCTGAGAGGAGAGAGAGGCTATTGGTTAACTGGGATATGTCTCCATCTGAGAGGTGAGAGAGAGGAGAGAGAGGCTATTGGTTAACTGGGATATGTCTCCATCTGAGAGGGGAGAGAGGCTATTGGTTAACTGGGATATGTCTCCATCTGAGAGGTGAGAGAGAGGAGAGAGAGGCTATTGGTTAACTGGGATATGTCTCCATCTGAGAGGTGAGAGAGAGGAGAGAGAGGCTATTGGTTAACTGGGATATGTCTCTATCTGAGAGGAGAGAGAGGCTATTGGTTAACTGGGATATGTCTCCATCTGAGAGGTGAGAGAGAGGAGAAAGAGAGGAGTGAGAGAGAGGGGTGAAAGAGGGGTGAGAGAGGAGTGAGAGAGGGGTGAAAGAGGGTGAGAGATGAGTGAGAGAGAGGGGTGAAAGAGGGGTGAGAGAGGAGAGAGAGAGGACTGAGAGGAGTGAAAGAGGGGTGAGAGATGGGTGAGAGAACTGAGAGAGGACTGAGAGAGAGGTGAAAGAGGTGAGAGAGGGGTGTTTCCTTAATGCTCTACTTAGTCCTCACATTCCTTTTCTGTCGTGGTTAACTGGGATATGTCTCTATCTGAGAGGTGAGAGAGAGGAGAGAGAGAGGCTATTGGTTAACTGGGATATGTCTCCATCTGAGAGGAGAGAGAGGCTATTGGTTAACTGGGACATGTCTCAATCTGAGAGGAGAGAGAGGCTATTGGTTAACTGGGATATGTCTCCATCTGAGAGGTGAGAGAGAGGAGAGAGAGGCTATTGGTTAACTGGGATATGTCTCCATCTGAGAGGGGAGAGAGGCTATTGGTTAACTGGGATATGTCTCCATCTGAGAGGTGAGAGAGAGGAGAGAGGCTATTGGTTAACTGGGATATGTCTCCATCTGAGAGGTGAGAGAGAGGAGAGAGAGGCTATTGGTTAACTGGGATATGTCTCCATCTGAGAGGTGAGAGAGGCTATTGGATAACTGGGATATGTCTCCATCTGAGAGGAGAGAGAGGCTATTGGTTAACTGGGATATGTCTCCATCTGAGAGGTGAGAGGCTATTGGTTAACTGGGATATGTCTCCATCTGAGAGGAGAGAGAGGCTATTGGTTAACTGGGATATGTCTCCATCTGAGAGGAGAGAGAGAGGAGAGAGAGGCTATTGGTTAACTGGGATATGTCTCCATCTGAGAGGAGAGAGAGGCTATTGGTTAACTGGGATATGTCTCCATCTGAGAGGTGAGAGAGGCTATTGGATAACTGGGATTTGTCCCCATCTGAGAGGAGAGAGAGGCTATTGGTTAACTGGGATATGTCTCCATCTGAGAGGAGAGAGAGGCTATTGGTTAACTGGGATATGTCTCCATCTGAGAGGTGAGAGAGGCTATTGGTTAACTGGGATTTGTCCCCATCTGAGAGGAGAGAGAGGCTATTGGTTAACTGGGATATGTCTCCATCTGAGAGGAGAGAGAGGCTATTGGTTAACTGGGATATGTCTCCATCTGAGAGGTGAGAGAGGCTATTGGTTAACTGGGATTTGTCCCCATCTGAGAGGAGAGAGAGGCTATTGGTTAACTGGGATATGTCTCCATCTGAGAGGAGAGAGAGAGGAGAGAGAGGCTATTGGTTAACTGGGATATGTCTCCATCTGAGAGGTGAGAGAGAGGAGAGAGAGGCTATTGGTTAACTGGGATATGTCTCCATCTGAGAGGAGAGAGAGGCTATTGGTTAACTGGGATATGTCTCCATCTGAGGGGAGTGAGAGGCTATTGGTTAACTGGGATATGTCTCCATCTGAGAGGAGAGAGAGGCTATTGGTTAACTGGGATATGTCTCCATCTGAGAGGAGAGAGAGGTGAGAGAGGCTATTGGTTAACTGGGATATGTCTCCATCTGAGAGGTGAGAGAGGCTATTGGTTAACTGGGACATGTCTCCATCTGAGAGGAGAGAGAGGCTATTGGTTAACTGGGATATGTCTCCATCTGAGAGGTGAGAGAGAGGAGAGAGAGGCTATTGGTTAACTGGGATATGTCTCTATCTGAGAGGAGAGAGGCTATTGGTTAACTGGGATATGTCTCCATCTGAGAGGTGAGAGAGGCTATTGGTTAACCTGGATATGTCTCCATCTGAGAGGTGAGAGAGGCTATTGTTTTTTTTTTTTTTTTTTTTTTCACCTTCATTTAACCAGGTAGGCTAGTTGAGAACAAGTTCTCATTTGCAACTGCGTCCTGGCCAAGATAAAGCATAGCAGTGTGAACAGACAACAACACAGAGTTACACATGGAGTAAACAATAAACAAGTCAATAACATGGTAGAAAAAAAAGAGAATCTATATACAATGTGTGCAAAAGGCAAGAGGTAGGCAATAAATCGAGTAATTACAATTTAGCAGATTAACACTGGAGTGATAAATCATCAGATGATCATGTGCAAGAAGAGATACTGGTGTGCAAAAGAGCAGAAAAGTAAATAAATAAAAGCAGTATGGGGGGTGAGGTTGGTAAATTGGGTGGGTAGTTTACAGATGGACTATGTACAGCTGCAGCGATCGGTTAGCTGCTCGGATAGCAGATTTTTAAAGTTGTTGAGGGAGATAAAAGTCTCCAACTTCAGAGATTTTTGCAATTCGTTCCAGTCGCAGGCAGCAGAGAACTGGAAGGAAAGGCGTCCAAATGAGGTTTTGACTTTAGGGATGATCAGTGAGATACACCTGCTGGAGCGCGTGCTACGGGTGGATGTAGCCATCGTGACCAGTGAACTGAGATAAGGCGGCACTTTACCTAGCATAGCCTTGTAGATGACCTGGAGCCAGTGGGTCTGACGACGAACATGTAGCGAGGGCCAGCCGACTAGGGCATACAGGTAGTAGTGGTGGGTCGTATAAGGTGCTTTAGTAACAAAACGGATGGCATTGTGATAAACTGCATCCAGTTTGCTGAGTAGAGTATTGGAAGCTATTTTGTAGATGACATCGCCGAAGTCGAGGATCGGCAGGATAGTCAGTTTTACTAGGGTAAGTTTGGCGGCGTGAGTGAAAGAGGCTTTGTTGCGGAATAGAAAGCCGACTCTAGATTTGATTTTGGATTGGAGATGTTTGATATGAGTCTGGAAGGAGAGTTTGCAGTCTAGCCAGACACCTAGGTACTTATAGATGTCCACATATTCTAGGTCGGAACCGTCCAGGGTGGTGATGCTATTCGGGCGTGCGGGTGCAGGCAGCGAACGGTTGAAAAGCATGCATTTGGTTTTACTAGCGTTTAAGAGCAGTTGGAGGCCACGGAAGGAGTGTTGTATGGCATTGAAGCTCGTTTGGAGGTTAGATAGCACAGTGTCCAAGGAAGGGCCGGAAGTATACAGAATGGTGTCGTCTGCGTAGAGGTGGATCAGGGAATCGCCCGCAGCAAGAGCAACATCATTGATGTATACAGAGAAAAGAGTCGGCCCGAGAATTGAACCCTGTGGTACCCCCATAGAGACTGCCAGAGGACCGGACAACATGTCCTCCGATTTGACACACTGAACTCTGTCTGCAAAGTAGTTGGTGAACCAGGCAAGGCAGTCATTAGAAAAACCGAGGCTACTGAGTCTGCCGATAAGAATATGGTGATTGACAGAGTCGAAAGCCTTGGCCAGGTCGATGAAGACGGCTGCACAGTAATGTCTTTTATCGATGGCAGTTATGATATCGTTTAGTACCTTGAGCGTGGCTGAGGTGCACCCGTGACCGGCTCGGAAACCGGATTGCACAGCGGAGAAGGTACGGTGGGATTCGAGATGGTCCGTGATCTGTTTGTTGACTTGGCTTTCGAAGACCTTAGATAGGCAGGGCAGGATGGATATAGGTCTGTAGCAGTTTGGGTCTAGAGTGTCTCCCCCTTTGAAGAGGGGGATGACCGCGGCTGCTTTCCAATCCTTGGGGATCTCAGATGATACGAAGGAGCGGTTGAACAGGCTGGTAATAGGGGGTGCGACAATGGCGGCGGACAGTTTCAGAAATAGGGAGTCCAGATTGTCAAGCCCAGCTGATTTGTATGGGTCCAGGTTTTCCAGCTCTTTCAGAACATCTGCTATCTGGATATGGGTAAAGGAGAAGCTGGGGAGGCTTGGGCGAGTAGCAGCGGGGGGGGCGAGGCTGTAGGCCAAGGTTGGAGTCGCCAGGAGGAAGGCATGGCCAGCCATTGAGAAATGTTTGTTGAAGTTTTCGATTATCACGGACTTATCAGTGGTGACCGTGTTACCTAGCCTCAGTGCAGTGGGCAGCTGGGAGGAGGTGCTCTTGTTTTCCATGGACTTTACAGTATCCCAGAACTTTTTGGAGTTAGAGCTACAGGATGCAAATTTCTGCTTGAAAAAGCTGGCCTTTGCTTTCCTGACTGACTGCGTGTATTGGTTCCTGACTTCCCTGAACAGTTGCATATCGCGGGGGCTCTTCGATGCTATTGCAGTTCGCCACAGGATGTTTTTGTGCTGGTCGAGGGCAGTCAGGTCTGGAGTGAACCAAGGGCTATATCTGTTCTTGGTTCTGCATTTTTTGAACGGAGCATGCTTGTCTAATATGGTGAGGAAGTAACTTTTAAAGAATGACCAGGCATCCTCAACTGACCGGATGAGGTCAATATCCTTCCAGGGTACCCGGGCCAGGTCGATTAGAAAGGCCTGCTCGCAGAAGTGTTTTAGGGAGCGTTTGACAGTGATGAGGGGTGGTCGTTTGACCGCGGACCCGTGGCGGATACAGGCAATGAGGCAGTGATCACTGAGATCCTGGTTGAAGACAGCAGAGGTGTATTTGGAGGGCAAGTTGGTCAGGATAATGTCTATTAGGGTGCCCATGTTTACGGATTTAGGGTTGTACCTGGTGGGTTCCTTGATGATTTGTGTGAGATTGAGGGCATCAAGCTTAGATTGTAGGACTGCCGGGGTGTTAAGCATATCCCAGTTTAGGTCACCTAACAGAACAAACTCTGAAGCTAGATGGGGAGCGATCAATTCACAGATGGTGTCCAGGGCACAGCTGGGAGCTGAGGGGGGTCGGTAGCAGGCGGCAACAGTGAGAGACTTATTTCTGGAGAGATTAATTTTTAAAATTAGAAGTTCGAACTGTTTGGGCATAGACCTGGAAAGTATGACAGAACTTTGCAGGCTATCTCTGCAGTAGATTGCAACTCCTCCCCCTTTGGCAGTTCTATCTTGACGGAAAGTGTTATAGTTGGGTATGGAAATCTCAGAATTTTTGGTGGCCTTCCTAAGCCAGGATTCGGACACGGCAAGGACATCAGGGTTGGCAGAGTGTGCTAAAGCGGTGAGTAAGGCAAACTTAGGGAGGAGGCTTCTGATGTTGACATGCATGAGGCCAAGGCTTTTTCGATCACAGAAGTCAACAAATGAGGGTGACTGGGGACATGCAGGGCCTGGGTTTACCTCCACATCACCCGAGGAACAGAGGAGTAGTAGGATGAGGGTGCGGCTAAAGGCTATCAAAACTGGTCGCCTAGAGCGTTGGGGACAAGGAATAAAAGGAGCAGATTTATGGGCGTGGTAGAATAGATTCTGGGCATAATGTTCAGACCGGGGTATGGTGGGGCACGGGTACAGCGGAGGCAAGCCCAGGCACTGGGTGATGATAAGAGAGGTTGTATCTCTGGACATGCTGGTCTCAATGGGTGAGGTCACCGCATGTGTGGGGGGTGGGACAAAGGAGGTATCAGAGGTACGGAGAGTGGAACTACGGGGTCCATTGCAAACAAAAACAATGATAACTAGCCTGAACAACAGTATGCAAGGCATATTGATATATGAGAGAGACATACAATAAGGCATAAAGTGATTGCAGGTCTTGATTGGGAGAGCTAGCTAAAACAACAGGTGAGATAACAGCAGCTAGTCAGCTAACACAGCAACAGCAGGTAAAAATGGCGACGACTAGGCAGAGAGGGTCGGATTAACTACACACAGATCCTGAGTTAAAGCACAGAGCCGACAGATAAAACACAAATAAACAGAATGGAGTACCGTGAATTAATGGACAGTCAAGCAGGCATCAGCTATGTAGCCAAGTGATCATAGTGTCCAGGGGGCAGCCGTAGATGGAGCAGGGAGGCCTCCACTAAGCTAGCACGCGGCGTTTAAAGTTAGTAGCCCGGGGGGTGGTCTGCTCAGACAGAGGGGGTCTGCTCAGACGGAGGCCGGTTGAGGGCACAGCGGATGGGGTATTCGTCTGCAGACCAGACGTGGTCGTGTCGACAGAGAATCCAAGCCGGATGGCGATGGCGAAAGAGAGGTTGTGAATTGTAGAATTGTGTTTGCTAACTGGTGCTAGCTTCGTGGCAGTGGCGCTAGCTGCGCTAGCTGTGAGGATCAGAAGTAGTGGCTCAGGGAATACGGCAGGAATCCGGCGTTGTTGTCGAGAGACAGTCCGATGCTGGTAAATTGGTGAGTAATATCCAGGCTAATAACAGGGCTGGTGTCTGTGCAGAAGGTAAAAGCTGCTAGCAGCGGCAAAAATGGCTAAATTAGCTTGTAGCTGATTAGCTGGTTAGCTACTGGGGGTTCTTGAAAGTGTTCCAATGTTTAAAAAAAATAATAGCGATTCCGTATCACATTGGGTGAGGTAGGTTACCGGAAGGTATAATCGAATTAAAAATCGAAAAGAGATAGAAAAAAAATGTTAAAATATATACAAGAAATACGAAAAAATACAAACGTACACGAGAGGACTAAAGAAACACGTCTACACTGCTACGCCATCTTGGAATCGAATGTTGGTTAACTTGGACATGTCTCCATCTGAGAGGTGAGAGAGGCTATTGGTTAACTGGGATATGTCTCCATCTGAGAGGAGAGAGCGGCTATTGGTTAACTGGGACATGTCTCCATCTGAGAGGAGAGAGAGAGGCTATTGGTTAACTGGGATATGTCTCTATCTGAGAGGTGAGAGAGGCTATTGGTTAACTGGGACATGTCTCCATCTGAGAGGAGAGAGATGCTATTGGTTAACTGGGATATGTCTCCATCTGAGAGGAGAGAGCGGCTATTGGTTAACTGGGACATGTCTCCATCTGAGAGGAGAGAGAGGCTATTGGTTAACTGGGATATGTCTCTATCTGAGAGGTGAGAGAGGCTATTGGTTAACTGGGACATGTCTCCATCTGAGGGGAGAGAGATGCAATTGATTAACTGGGATATGTCTCTATCTGAGAGGAGAGAGCGGCTATTGGTTAACTGGGATATGTCTCCATCTGAGAGGTGAGAGAGAGGAGAAAGAGGCTATTGGTTAACTGGGATATGTCTCCATCTGAGAGGTGAGAGAGGCTATTGGTTAACTGGGATATGTCTCCATCTGAGAGGAGAGAGAGGCTATTGGTTAACTGGGATATGTCTCCATCTGAGAGGTGAGAGAGGAGAGAGAGGCTATTGGTTAACTGGGATATGTCTCCATCTGAGAGGTGAGAGAGGCTATTGGATAACTGGGATATGTCTCCATCTGAGAGGAGAGAGAGGCTATTGGTTAACTGGGATATGTCTCCATCTGAGAGGTGAGAGAGAGGAGAAAGAGGCTATTGGTTAACTGGGATATGTCTCCATCTGAGAGGGGAGAGAGGCTATTGGTTAACTGGGATATGTCTCCATCTGAGAGGGGAGAGAGGCTATTGGTTAACTGGGATATGTCCTCATCTGAGAGGGGAGAGAGGCTATTGGTTAACTGGGATATGTCTCCATCTGAGAGGGGAGAGAGGCTATTGGTTAACTGGGATATGTCTCCACCTGAGAGGTGAGAGCGGCTATTGGTTAACTGGGATATGTCTCCATCTGAGAGGTGAGAGCGGCTATTGGTTAACTGGGATATGTCTCATATGAGAGGAGAGAGAGGCTATTGGTTAACTGGGATATGTCTCCATCTGAGAGGAGAGAGAGGCTATTGGTTAACTGGGATATGTCTCCATCTGAGAGGGGAGAGAGGCTATTGGTTAACTGGGATATGTCTCCATCTGAGAGGGGAGAGAGGCTATTGGTTAACTGGGACATGTCCTCATCTGAGGGGAGAGAGATGCTATTGGTTAACTGGGATATGTCTCCATCTGAGAGGTGAGAGGCTATTGGTTAACTGGGATATGTCTCCATCTGAGAGATGAGAGAGAGGAGAAAGAGGCTATTGATTAACTGGGATATGTCTCTATCTGAGAGGTGAGAGAGAGGAGAGAGAGGCTATTGGTTAACTGGGATATGTCTCTATCTGAGAGGAGAGAGAGGCTATTGGTTAACTGGGATATGTCTCCATCTGAGGGGAGAAAGAGGCTATTGGTTAACTGGGATATGTCTCCATCTGAGAGGAGAACGAGGCTATTGGTTAACTGGGATATGTCTCCATCTGAGAGGAGAGAGAGGCTATTGGTTAACTGGGATATGTCTCCATCTGAGAGGAGAAAGAGGCTATTGGTTAACTGGGATATGTCTCTATCTGAGAGGAGAGAGAGGCTATTGGTTAACTGGGATATGTCTCCATCTGAGAGGTGAGAGAGAGGCTATTGGTTAACTGGGAAATGTCTCCATCTGAGAGGTGAGAGAGAGGAGAGAGAGGCTATTGGTTAAATTTTTTCTAAACTGAATTGCCTAGTTATATAAAGTAAAAAATTAATTAAGTCTTGACACGGATATAATTTTATTACTGTAAGAAAGAATGTGTTCTCCGTGACTTTCCTTGTTAATTTAACTTCCTGAATGATGTCACTCTTCTTATTTTCATTGATGGCCTAGGAACAGTGGGTCAACAACCTTGTTTAGGGGCAGAGGGACAGATTTTAACCTTGTCAACTCAGGGATTCAATCCGGCAACCTTCCAGTTACTAGACAGGCTATTGGTTAACTGGGATATGTCTCTATCTGATAGGTGAGAGAGAGGAGAGAGAGGCTATTGGTTAACTGGGATATATCTCCATCTGAGAGGGGAGAGAGGCTATTGGTTAACTGGGATATGTCTCCATCTGAGAGGAGAGAGAGGCTATTGGTTAACTGGGATATGTCTCCATCTGAGAGGGGAGAGAGGCTATTGGTTAACTGGGATATGTCTCCATCTGAGAGGTGAGAGAGGCTATTGGTTAACTGGTATATGTCTCCATCTGAGAGGTGAGAGGCTATTGGTTAACTGGGATATGTCTCCATCTGAGAGGTGAGAGGCTATTGGTTAACTGGGATATGTCTCCATCTGAGAGGGGAGAGAGGCTATTGGTTAACTGGGATATGTCTCCATCTGAGAGATGAGAGAGAGGAGAAAGAGGCTATTGATTAACTGGGATATGTCTCTATCTGAGAGGTGAGAGAGAGGAGAGAGAGGCTATTGGTTAACTGGGATATGTCTCTATCTGAGAGGAGAGAGAGGCTATTGGTTAACTGGGATATGTCTCCATCTGAGGGGAGAAAGAGGCTATTGGTTAACTGGGATATGTCTCCATCTGAGAGGAGAACGAGGCTATTGGTTAACTGGGATATGTCTCCATCTGAGAGGAGAGAGAGGCTATTGGTTAACTGGGATATGTCTCCATCTGAGTGGAGAAAGAGGCTATTGGTTAACTGGGATATGTCTCTATCTGAGAGGTGAGAGGCTATTGGTTAACTGGGATATGTCTCCATCTGAGAGGGGAGAGAGGCTATTGGTTAACTGGGATATATCTCCATCTGAGAGGGGAGAGAGGCTATTGGTTAACTGGGATATGTCTCCATCTGAGAGGAGAGAGAGGCTATTGGTTAACTGGGATATGTCTTCATCTTAGAGGGGAGAGAGGCTATTGGTTAACTGGGATATGTCTCCATCTGAGAGGTGAGAGAGGCTATTGGTTAACTGGTATATGTCTCCATCTGAGAGGTGAGAGGCTATTGGTTAACTGGGATATGTCTCCATCTGAGAGGTGAGAGGCTATTGGTTAACTGGGATATGTCTCCATCTGAGAGGTGAGAGAGGCTATTGGATAACTGGGATATGTCTCCATCTGAGAGGAGAGAGAGGCTATTGGTTAACTGGGATATGTCTCCATCTGAGAGGTGAGAGAGAGGAGAAAGAGGCTATTGGTTAACTGGGATATGTCTCCATCTGAGAGGGGAGAGAGGCTATTGGTTAACTGGGATATGTCTCCATCTGAGAGGGGAGAGAGGCTATTGGTTAACTGGGATATGTCCTCATCTGAGAGGGGAGAGAGGCTATTGGTTAACTGGGATTTGTCCCCATCTGAGAGGAGAGAGAGGCTATTGGTTAACTGGGATATGTCTCCATCTGAGAGGAGAGAGAGAGGAGAGAGAGGCTATTGGTTAACTGGGATATGTCTCCATCTGAGAGGTGAGAGAGAGGAGAGAGAGGCTATTGGTTAACTGGGATATGTCTCCATCTGAGAGGTGAGAGAGGCTATTGGTTAACTGGGATATGTCTCCATCTGAGAGGAGAGAGAGGCTATTGGTTAACTGGGATATGTCTCCATCTGAGGGGAGTGAGAGGCTATTGGTTAACTGGGATATGTCTCCATCTGAGAGGAGAGAGAGGCTATTGGTTAACTGGGATATGTCTCCATCTGAGAGGAGAGAGAGGTGAGAGAGGCTATTGGTTAACTGGGATATGACTCCATCTGAGAGGTGAGAGAGGCTATTGGTTAACTGGGACATGTCTCCATCTGAGAGGAGAGAGAGGCTATTGGTTAACTGGGATATGTCTCCATCTGAGAGGTGAGAGAGAGGAGAGAGAGGCTATTGGTTAACTGGGATATGTCTCTATCTGAGAGGAGAGAGGCTATTGGTTAACTGGGATATGTCTCCATCTGAGAGGTGAGAGAGGCTATTGGTTAACCTGGATATGTCTCCATCTGAGAGGAGAGAGAGGCTATTGGTTAACTGGGATATGTCTCCATCTGAGAGGTGAGAGAGGCTATTGGTTAACCTGGATATGTCTCCATCTGAGAGGAGAAAGAGGCTATTGGTTAACTGGGATATGTCTCCATCTGAGAGGTGAGAGAGGCTATTGGTTAACCTGGATATGTCTCCATCTGAGAGGAGAGAGAGGCTATTGGTTAACTGGGATATGTCTCCATCTGAGAGGAGAGAGAGGCTATTGGTTAACTGGGATATGTCTCCATCTGAGGGGAGTGAGAGGCTATTGGTTAACTGGGATATGTCTCCATCTGAGAGGAGAGAGAGGCTATTGGTTAACTGGGATATATCTCCATCTGAGAGGGGAGAGAGGCTATTGGTTAACTGGGATATGTCTCCATCTGAGAGGAGAGAGAGGCTATTGGTTAACTGGGATATGTCTCCATCTGAGAGGGGAGAGAGGCTATTGGTTAACTGGGATATGTCTCCATCTGAGAGGTGAGAGAGGCTATTGGTTAACCTGGATATGTCTCCATCTGAGAGGTGAGAGAGGCTATTGTTTTTTTTTTTTTTTTTTTTTTCACCTTCATTTAACCAGGTAGGCTAGTTGAGAACAAGTTCTCATTTGCAACTGCGTCCTGGCCAAGATAAAGCATAGCAGTGTGAACAGACAACAACACAGAGTTACACATGGAGTAAACAATAAACAAGTCAATAACATGGTAGAAAAAAAAGAGAATCTATATACAATGTGTGCAAAAGGCAAGAGGTAGGCAATAAATCGAGTAATTACAATTTAGCAGATTAACACTGGAGTGATAAATCATCAGATGATCATGTGCAAGAAGAGATACTGGTGTGCAAAAGAGCAGAAAAGTAAATAAATAAAAGCAGTATGGGGGGTGAGGTTGGTAAATTGGGTGGGTAGTTTACAGATGGACTATGTACAGCTGCAGCGATCGGTTAGCTGCTCGGATAGCAGATTTTTAAAGTTGTTGAGGGAGATAAAAGTCTCCAACTTCAGAGATTTTTGCAATTCGTTCCAGTCGCAGGCAGCAGAGAACTGGAAGGAAAGGCGTCCAAATGAGGTTTTGACTTTAGGGATGATCAGTGAGATACACCTGCTGGAGCGCGTGCTACGGGTGGATGTAGCCATCGTGACCAGTGAACTGAGATAAGGCGGCACTTTACCTAGCATAGCCTTGTAGATGACCTGGAGCCAGTGGGTCTGACGACGAACATGTAGCGAGGGCCAGCCGACTAGGGCATACAGGTAGTAGTGGTGGGTCGTATAAGGTGCTTTAGTAACAAAACGGATGGCATTGTGATAAACTGCATCCAGTTTGCTGAGTAGAGTATTGGAAGCTATTTTGTAGATGACATCGCCGAAGTCGAGGATCGGCAGGATAGTCAGTTTTACTAGGGTAAGTTTGGCGGCGTGAGTGAAAGAGGCTTTGTTGCGGAATAGAAAGCCGACTCTAGATTTGATTTTGGATTGGAGATGTTTGATATGAGTCTGGAAGGAGAGTTTGCAGTCTAGCCAGACACCTAGGTACTTATAGATGTCCACATATTCTAGGTCGGAACCGTCCAGGGTGGTGATGCTATTCGGGCGTGCGGGTGCAGGCAGCGAACGGTTGAAAAGCATGCATTTGGTTTTACTAGCGTTTAAGAGCAGTTGGAGGCCACGGAAGGAGTGTTGTATGGCATTGAAGCTCGTTTGGAGGTTAGATAGCACAGTGTCCAAGGAAGGGCCGGAAGTATACAGAATGGTGTCGTCTGCGTAGAGGTGGATCAGGGAATCGCCCGCAGCAAGAGCAACATCATTGATGTATACAGAGAAAAGAGTCGGCCCGAGAATTGAACCCTGTGGTACCCCCATAGAGACTGCCAGAGGACCGGACAACATGTCCTCCGATTTGACACACTGAACTCTGTCTGCAAAGTAGTTGGTGAACCAGGCAAGGCAGTCATTAGAAAAACCGAGGCTACTGAGTCTGCCGATAAGAATATGGTGATTGACAGAGTCGAAAGCCTTGGCCAGGTCGATGAAGACGGCTGCACAGTAATGTCTTTTATCGATGGCAGTTATGATATCGTTTAGTACCTTGAGCGTGGCTGAGGTGCACCCGTGACCGGCTCGGAAACCGGATTGCACAGCGGAGAAGGTACGGTGGGATTCGAGATGGTCCGTGATCTGTTTGTTGACTTGGCTTTCGAAGACCTTAGATAGGCAGGGCAGGATGGATATAGGTCTGTAGCAGTTTGGGTCTAGAGTGTCTCCCCCTTTGAAGAGGGGGATGACCGCGGCTGCTTTCCAATCCTTGGGGATCTCAGATGATACGATGGAGCGGTTGAACAGGCTGGTAATAGGGGGTGCGACAATGGCGGCGGACAGTTTCAGAAATAGGGAGTCCAGATTGTCAAGCCCAGCTGATTTGTATGGGTCCAGGTTTTCCAGCTCTTTCAGAACATCTGCTATCTGGATATGGGTAAAGGAGAAGCTGGGGAGGCTTGGGCGAGTAGCAGCGGGGGGGGCGAGGCTGTAGGCCAAGGTTGGAGTCGCCAGGAGGAAGGCATGGCCAGCCATTGAGAAATGTTTGTTGAAGTTTTCGATTATCACGGACTTATCAGTGGTGACCGTGTTACCTAGCCTCAGTGCAGTGGGCAGCTGGGAGGAGGTGCTCTTGTTTTCCATGGACTTTACAGTATCCCAGAACTTTTTGGAGTTAGAGCTACAGGATGCAAATTTCTGCTTGAAAAAGCTGGCCTTTGCTTTCCTGACTGACTGCGTGTATTGGTTCCTGACTTCCCTGAACAGTTGCATATCGCGGGGGCTCTTCGATGCTATTGCAGTTCGCCACAGGATGTTTTTGTGCTGGTCGAGGGCAGTCAGGTCTGGAGTGAACCAAGGGCTATATCTGTTCTTGGTTCTGCATTTTTTGAACGGAGCATGCTTGTCTAATATGGTGAGGAAGTAACTTTTAAAGAATGACCAGGCATCCTCAACTGACCGGATGAGGTCAATATCCTTCCAGGGTACCCGGGCCAGGTCGATTAGAAAGGCCTGCTCGCAGAAGTGTTTTAGGGAGCGTTTGACAGTGATGAGGGGTGGTCGTTTGACCGCGGACCCGTGGCGGATACAGGCAATGAGGCAGTGATCACTGAGATCCTGGTTGAAGACAGCAGAGGTGTATTTGGAGGGCAAGTTGGTCAGGATAATGTCTATTAGGGTGCCCATGTTTACGGATTTAGGGTTGTACCTGGTGGGTTCCTTGATGATTTGTGTGAGATTGAGGGCATCAATCTTAGATTGTAGGACTGCCGGGGTGTTAAGCATATCCCAGTTTAGGTCACCTAACAGAACAAACTCTGAAGCTAGATGGGGAGCGATCAATTCACAGATGGTGTCCAGGGCACAGCTGGGAGCTGAGGGGGGTCGGTAGCAGGCGGCAACAGTGAGAGACTTATTTCTGGAGAGATTAATTTTTAAAATTAGAAGTTCGAACTGTTTGGGCATAGACCTGGAAAGTATGACAGAACTTTGCAGGCTATCTCTGCAGTAGATTGCAACTCCTCCCCCTTTGGCAGTTCTATCTTGACGGAAAGTGTTATAGTTGGGTATGGAAATCTCAGAATTTTTGGTGGCCTTCCTAAGCCAGGATTCGGACACGGCAAGGACATCAGGGTTGGCAGAGTGTGCTAAAGCGGTGAGTAAGGCAAACTTAGGGAGGAGGCTTCTGATGTTGACATGCATGAGGCCAAGGCTTTTTCGATCACAGAAGTCAACAAATGAGGGTGACTGGGGACATGCAGGGCCTGGGTTTACCTCCACATCACCCGAGGAACAGAGGAGTAGTAGGATGAGGGTGCGGCTAAAGGCTATCAAAACTGGTCGCCTAGAGCGTTGGGGACAAGGAATAAAAGGAGCAGATTTATGGGCGTGGTAGAATAGATTCTGGGCATAATGTTCAGACCGGGGTATGGTGGGGCACGGGTACAGCGGAGGCAAGCCCAGGCACTGGGTGATGATAAGAGAGGTTGTATCTCTGGACATGCTGGTCTCAATGGGTGAGGTCACCGCATGTGTGGGGGGTGGGACAAAGGAGGTATCAGAGGTACGGAGAGTGGAACTACGGGGTCCATTGCAAACAAAAACAATGATAACTAGCCTGAACAACAGTATGCAAGGCATATTGATATATGAGAGAGACATACAATAAGGCATAAAGTGATTGCAGGTCTTGATTGGGAGAGCTAGCTAAAACAACAGGTGAGATAACAGCAGCTAGTCAGCTAACACAGCAACAGCAGGTAAAAATGGCGACGACTAGGCAGAGAGGGTCGGATTAACTACACACAGATCCTGAGTTAAAGCACAGAGCCGACAGATAAAACACAAATAAACAGAATGGAGTACCGTGAATTAATGGACAGTCAAGCAGGCATCAGCTATGTAGCCAAGTGATCATAGTGTCCAGGGGGCAGCCGTAGATGGAGCAGGGAGGCCTCCACTAAGCTAGCACGCGGCGTTTAAAGTTAGTAGCCCGGGGGGTGGTCTGCTCAGACAGAGGGGGTCTGCTCAGACGGAGGCCGGTTGAGGGCACAGCGGATGGGGTATTCGTCTGCAGACCAGACGTGGTCGTGTCGACAGAGAATCCAAGCCGGATGGCGATGGCGAAAGAGAGGTTGTGAATTGTAGAATTGTGTTTGCTAACTGGTGCTAGCTTCGTGGCAGTGGCGCTAGCTGCGCTAGCTGTGAGGATCAGAAGTAGTGGCTCAGGGAATACGGCAGGAATCCGGCGTTGTTGTCGAGAGACAGTCCGATGCTGGTAAATTGGTGAGTAATATCCAGGCTAATAACAGGGCTGGTGTCTGTGCAGAAGGTAAAAGCTGCTAGCAGCGGCAAAAATGGCTAAATTAGCTTGTAGCTGATTAGCTGGTTAGCTACTGGGGGTTCTTGAAAGTGTTCCAATGTTTAAAAAAAATAATAGCGATTCCGTATCACATTGGGTGAGGTAGGTTACCGGAAGGTATAATCGAATTAAAAATCGAAAAGAGATAGAAAAAAAATGTTAAAATATATACGAGAAATACGAAAAAATACAAACGTACACGAGAGGACTAAAGAAACACGTCTACACTGCTACGCCATCTTGGAATCGAATGTTGGTTAACTTGGACATGTCTCCATCTGAGAGGTGAGAGAGGCTATTGGTTAACTGGGATATGTCTCCATCTGAGAGGAGAGAGCGGCTATTGGTTAACTGGGACATGTCTCCATCTGAGAGGAGAGAGAGAGGCTATTGGTTAACTGGGATATGTCTCTATCTGAGAGGTGAGAGAGGCTATTGGTTAACTGGGACATGTCTCCATCTGAGAGGAGAGAGAGGCTATTGGTTAACTGGGATATGTCTCCATCTGAGAGGAGAGAGCGGCTATTGGTTAACTGGGACATGTCTCCATCTGAGAGGAGAGAGAGGCTATTGGTTAACTGGGATATGTCTCTATCTGAGAGGTGAGAGAGGCTATTGGTTAACTGGGACATGTCTCCATCTGAGGGGAGAGAGATGCAATTGATTAACTGGGATATGTCTCCATCTGAGAGGTGAGAGAGAGGAGAAAGAGGCTATTGGTTAACTGGGATATGTCTCCATCTGAGAGGTGAGAGAGGCTATTGGTTAACTGGGATATGTCTCCATCTGAGAGGAGAGAGAGGCTATTGGTTAACTGGGATATGTCTCCATCTGAGAGGTGAGAGAGGAGAGAGAGGCTCTTGGTTAACTGGGATATGTCTCCATCTGAGAGGTGAGAGAGGCTATTGGATAACTGGGATATGTCTCCATCTGAGAGGAGAGAGAGGCTATTGGTTAACTGGGATATGTCTCCATCTGAGAGGTGAGAGAGAGGAGAAAGAGGCTATTGGTTAACTGGGATATGTCTCCATCTGAGAGGGGAGAGAGGCTATTGGTTAACTGGGATATGTCTCCATCTGAGAGGGGAGAGAGGCTATTGGTTAACTGGGATATGTCCTCATCTGAGAGGGGAGAGAGGCTATTGGTTAACTGGGATATGTCTCCATCTGAGAGGGGAGAGAGGCTATTGGTTAACTGGGATATGTCTCCACCTGAGA
>NW_026600333.1:0-47500 GCF_029448725.1 Salvelinus fontinalis
GGTAGTAGGACCTCTGGACGGTAGTAACCCCCTCTGGACGGTAGTAGCCTCCTCTGGACGGTAGTAACCCCCTCTGGACGGTAGTAGCCCCCTCTGGACGGTAGTAGGACCTCTGGACGGTAGTAACCCCCTCTGGACGGTAGTAGCCCCCTCTGGACGGTAGTAGCCCCCTCTGGACGGTAGTAGCCCCCTCTGGACGGTAGTAGCCCCCTCTGGACGGTAGTAACCCCCTCTGGACGGTAGTAGCCCCCTCTGGACGGTAGTAGCCCCCTCTGGACGGTAGTAACCCCCTCTGGACGGTAGTAGCCCCCTCTGGACGGTAGTAGGACCTCTGGACGGTAGTAGCACCCTCTGGACGGTAGTAGCACCCTCTGGACGGTAGTAGCCCCCTCTGGACGGTAGTAGCCCCCTCTGGACGGTAGTAGGACCTCTGGACGGTAGTAGCCCCCTCTGGACGGTAGTAACCCCCTCTGGACGGTAGTAACCCCCTCTGGACGGTAGTAGCCCCCTCTGGACGGTAGTAACCCCCTCTGGACGGTAGTAGCCCCCTCTGGACGGTAGTAACCCCTTCTGGACGGTAGTAGCCTCCTCTGGACGGTAGTAGCCCCCTCTGGACGGTAGTAGCCCCCTCTGGACGGTAGTAGCCCCCTCTGGACGGTAGTAGCCCCCTCTGGACGGTAGTAGCCCCCTCTGGACGGTAGTAGCCCCCTCTGGACGGTAGTAGCCCCCTCTGGACGGTAGTAGGACCTCTGGACGGTAGTAACCCCCTCTGGACGGTAGTAGCCCCCTCTGGACGGTAGTAGCCCCCTCTGGACGGTAGTAGCCCCCTCTGGACGGTAGTAGCCCCCTCTGGACGGTAGTAGCCCCCTCTGGACGGTAGTAACCCCCTCTGGACGGTAGTAGCCCCCTCTGGACGGTAGTAGGACCTCTGGACGGTAGTAGGACCTCTGGACGGTAGTAGGACCTCTGGACGGTAGTAGCACCCTCTGGACGGTAGTAGCCCCCTCTGGACGGTAGTAGCCCCCTCTGGACGGTAGTAGCCCCCTCTGGACGGTAGTAACCCCCTCTGGACGGTAGTAGCCCCCTCTGGACGGTAGTAGGACCTCTGGACGGTAGTAGCCTCCTCTGGACGGTAGTAACCCCCTCTGGACGGTAGTAGCCCCCTCTGGACGGTAGTAGGACCTCTGGACGGTAGTAGCCCCCTCTGGACGGTAGTAGCCCCCTCTGGACGGTAGTAGCCCCCTCTGGACGGTAGTAGCCCCCTCTGGACGGTAGTAGCACCTTCTGGACGGTAGTAGCCCCCTCTGGAGGGTAGTAACCCCCTCTGGACGGTAGTAGCCCCCTCTGGAGGGTAGTAACCCCCTCTGGACGGTAGTAGCCCCCTCTGGAGGGTAGTAGGACCTCTGGACGGTAGTAACCCCCTCTGGACGGTAGTAGCCCCCTCTGGACGGTAGTAGCCCCCTCTGGACGGTAGTAGCCCCCTCTGGACGGTAGTAGCCCCCTCTGGACGGTAGTAGCCCCCTCTGGACGGTAGTAGCCTCCTCTGGACGGTAGTAGCCCCCTCTGGACGGTAGTAACCCCCTCTGGACGGTAGTAGCCCCCTCTGGACGGTAGTAGGACCTCTGGACGGTAGTAGCACCCTCTGGACGGTAGTAGCACCCTCTGGACGGTAGTAGCCCCCTCTGGACGGTAGTAGCCCCCTCTGGACGGTAGTAGCCCCCTCTGGACGGTAGTAGGACCTCTGGACGGTAGTAGCCCCCTCTGGACGGTAGTAGCACCCTCTGGACGGTAGTAGCACCCTCTGGACGGTAGTAGCCCCCTCTGGACGGTAGTAGCCCCCTCTGGACGGTAGTAGGACCTCTGGACGGTAGTAGCCCCCTCTGGACGGTAGTAACCCCCTCTGGACGGTAGTAACCCCCTCTGGACGGTAGTAGCCCCCTCTGGACGGTAGTAGCCCCCTCTGGACGGTAGTAGCCCCCTCTGGACGGTAGTAACCCCTTCTGGACGGTAGTAGCCCCCTCTGGACGGTAGTAGCCCCCTCTGGACGGTAGTAGCCCCCTCTGGACGGTAGTAGCCCCCTCTGGACGGTAGTAGCCCCCTCTGGACGGTAGTAGCCCCCTCTGGACGGTAGTAGCCCCCTCTGGACGGTAGTAGCCCCCTCTGGACGGTAGTAGCCCCCTCTGGACGGTAGTAGCCCCCTCTGGACGGTAGTAGGACCTCTGGACGGTAGTAACCCCCTCTGGACGGTAGTAGCCCCCTCTGGACGGTAGTAGCCCCCTCTGGACGGTAGTAGCCCCCTCTGGACGGTAGTAGCCCCCTCTGGACGGTAGTAACCCCCTCTGGACGGTAGTAGCCCCCTCTGGACGGTAGTAGGACCTCTGGACGGTAGTAGGACCTCTGGACGGTAGTAGGACCTCTGGACGGTAGTAGCACCCTCTGGACGGTAGTAGCCCCCTCTGGACGGTAGTAGCCCCCTCTGGACGGTAGTAGCCCCCTCTGGACGGTAGTAGCCCCCTCTGGACGGTAGTAGCCCCCTCTGGACGGTAGTAACCCCCTCTGGACGGTAGTAGCCCCCTCTGGACGGTAGTAACCCCCTCTGGACGGTAGTAGCCCCCTCTGGACGGTAGTAGGACCTCTGGACGGTAGTAGCCCCCTCTGGACGGTAGTAACCCCCTCTGGACGGTAGTAACCCCCTCTGGACGGTAGTAGCCCCCTCTGGACGGTAGTAGCCCCCTCTGGACGGTAGTAGGACCTCTGGACGGTAGTAGGACCTCTGGACGGTAGTAGGACCTCTGGACGGTAGTAACCCCCTCTGGACGGTAGTAGCACCCTCTGGACGGTAGTAGCCCCCTCTGGACGGTAGTAGCCCCCTCTGGACGGTAGTAGGACCTCTGGACGGTAGTAGGACCTCTGGACGGTAGTAGCCCCCTCTGGACGGTAGTAACCCCCTCTGGACGGTAGTAGCCCCCTCTGGACGGTAGTAGGACCTCTGGACGGTAGTAGCCCCCTCTGGACGGTAGTAGCCCCCTCTGGACGGTAGTAACCCCCTCTGGACGGTAGTAGCCCCCTCTGGACGGTAGTAGCCCCCTCTGGACGGTAGTAGCCCCCTCTGGACGGTAGTAGCCCCCTCTGGACGGTAGTAGCCCCCTCTGGACGGTAGTAGCCCCCTCTGGACGGTAGTAGCCCCCTCTGGACGGTAGTAGCCTCCTCTGGACGGTAGTAGCCTCCTCTGGACGGTAGTAACCCCCTCTGGACGGTAGTAGCCCCCTCTGGACGGTAGTAGCCCCCTCTGGACGGTAGTAGCCCCCTCTGGACGGTAGTAGCCCCCTCTGGACGGTAGTAGCCCCCTCTGGACGGTAGTAACCCCCTCTGGACGGTAGTAACCCCCTCTGGACGGTAGTAGCCCCCTCTGGACGGTAGTAACCCCCTCTGGACGGTAGTAACCCCCTCTGGACGGTAGTAGCCCCCTCTGGACGGTAGTAGGACCTCTGGACGGTAGTAACCCCCTCTGGACGGTAGTAGCCCCCTCTGGACGGTAGTAGCCCCCTCTGGACGGTAGTAGCCCCCTCTGGACGGTAGTAAACCCCTCTGGACGGTAGTAGCCAATCTGGACGGTAGTAGCCCCCTCTGGACGGTAGTAGCCAATCTGGACGGTAGTAACCCCCTCTGGACGGTAGTAGCCCCCTCTGGACGGTAGTAGCCCCCTCTGGACGGTAGTAGCCCCCTCTGGACGGTAGGAGGACCTCTGGACGGTAGTAGCCCCCTCTGGACGGTAGTAGCCCCCTCTGGACGGTAGTAGCCCCCTCTGGACGGTAGTAACCCCCTCTGGACGGTAGTAGCCCCCTCTGGACGGTAGTAGCCCCCTCTGGGCGGTAGTAGCCCCCTCTGGACGGTAGTAGCCCCCTCTGGACGGTAGTAGCCCCCTCTGGACGGTAGTAGCCCCCTCTGGACGGTAGTAGCCCCCTCTGGACGGTAGTAGCCCCCTCTGGACGGTAGTAACCCCCTCTGGACGGTAGTAACCCCCTCTGGACGGTAGTAACCCCCTCTGGACGGTAGTAGCCTCCTCTGGACGGTAGTAGCCCCTCTGGACGGTAGTAGCCCCCTCTGGACGGTAGTAGCCCCCTCTGGACGGTAGTAGCCCCCTCTGGACGGTAGTAACCCCCTCTGGACGGTAGTAACCCCCTCTGGACGGTAGTAACCCCCTCTGGACGGTAGTAACCCCCTCTGGACGGTAGTAACCCCCTCTGGACGGTAGTAACCCCCTCTGGACGGTAGTAGGACCTCTGGACGGTAGTAACCCCCTCTGGACGGTAGTAGGACCTCTGGACGGTAGTAGGACCTCTGGACGGTAGTAGGACCTCTGGACGGTAGTAGGACCTCTGGACGGTAGTAGCCCCCTCTGGACGGTAGTAGGACCTCTGGACGGTAGTAGGACCTCTGGACGGTAGTAGCCCCCTCTGGACGGTAGTAGCCCCCTCTGGACGGTAGTAGCCCCCTCTGGACGGTAGTAGCCCCCTCTGGACGGCAGTAACCCCCTCTGGACGGCAGTAACCCCCTCTGGACGGTAGTAGCCCCCTCTGGACGGTAGTAGCCCCCTCTGGACGGTAGTAGCCCCCTCTGGACGGCAGTAACCCCCTCTGGACGGTAGTAGGACCTCTGGACGGTAGTAGGACCTCTGGACGGTAGTAACCCCCTCTGGACGGTAGTAGCCCCCTCTGGACGGTAGTAGCCCCCTCTGGACGGTAGTAGCCCCCTCTGGACGGTAGTAGCCCCCTCTGGACGGTAGTAGCCAATCTGGACGGTAGTAGCCCCCTCTGGACGGTAGTAGCCAATCTGGACGGTAGTAACCCCCTCTGGACGGTAGTAGCCCCCTCTGGACGGTAGTAGCCCCCTCTGGACGGTAGTAGCCCCCTCTGGACGGTAGGAGGACCTCTGGACGGTAGTAGCCCCCTCTGGACGGTAGTAGCCCCCTCTGGACGGTAGTAGCCCCCTCTGGACGGTAGTAACCCCCTCTGGACGGTAGTAGCCCCCTCTGGACGGTAGTAGCCCCCTCTGGGCGGTAGTAGCCCCCTCTGGACGGTAGTAGCCCCCTCTGGACGGTAGTAGCCCCCTCTGGACGGTAGTAGCCCCCTCTGGACGGTAGTAGCCCCCTCTGGACGGTAGTAGCCCCCTCTGGACGGTAGTAACCCCCTCTGGACGGTAGTAACCCCCTCTGGACGGTAGTAACCCCCTCTGGACGGTAGTAGCCTCCTCTGGACGGTAGTAGCCCCTCTGGACGGTAGTAGCCCCCTCTGGACGGTAGTAGCCCCCTCTGGACGGTAGTAGCCCCCTCTGGACGGTAGTAACCCCCTCTGGACGGTAGTAACCCCCTCTGGACGGTAGTAACCCCCTCTGGACGGTAGTAACCCCCTCTGGACGGTAGTAACCCCCTCTGGACGGTAGTAACCCCCTCTGGACGGTAGTAGGACCTCTGGACGGTAGTAACCCCCTCTGGACGGTAGTAGGACCTCTGGACGGTAGTAGGACCTCTGGACGGTAGTAGGACCTCTGGACGGTAGTAGGACCTCTGGACGGTAGTAGCCCCCTCTGGACGGTAGTAGGACCTCTGGACGGTAGTAGGACCTCTGGACGGTAGTAGCCCCCTCTGGACGGTAGTAGCCCCCTCTGGACGGTAGTAGCCCCCTCTGGACGGTAGTAGCCCCCTCTGGACGGCAGTAACCCCCTCTGGACGGCAGTAACCCCCTCTGGACGGTAGTAGCCCCCTCTGGACGGTAGTAGCCCCCTCTGGACGGTAGTAGCCCCCTCTGGACGGCAGTAACCCCCTCTGGACGGTAGTAGGACCTCTGGACGGTAGTAGGACCTCTGGACGGTAGTAGGACCTCTGGACGGTAGTAACCCCCTCTGGACGGTAGTAGGACCTCTGGACGGTAGTAGGACCTCTGGACGGTAGTAGGACCTCTGGACGGTAGTAGCCCCCTCTGGACGGTAGTAGGACCTCTGGACGGTAGTAGCCCCCTCTGGACGGTAGTAGCCCCCTCTGGACGGTAGTAGCCCCCTCTGGACGGCAGTAGCCCCCTCTGGACGGCAGTAACCCCCTCTGGACGGTAGTAAACCCCTCTGGACGGCAGTAACCCCCTCTGGACGGCAGTAACCCCCTCTGGACGGCAGTAGCCCCCTCTGGACGGCAGTAGCCCCCTCTGGACGGTAGTAGCCCCCTCTGGACGGTAGTAGCCCCCTCTGGACGGTAGTAACCTCCTCTGGACGGTAGTAGCCCCCTCTGGACGGTAGTAGCCCCCTCTGGACGGTAGTAGGACCTCTGGACGGTAGTAACCCCCTCTGGACGGTAGTAGCCCCCTCTGGACGGTAGTAGCCCCCTCTGGACGGTAGTAGCCCCCTCTGGACGGTAGTAGCCCCCTCTGGACGGTAGTAACCTCCTCTGGACGGTAGTAACCCCCTCTGGACGGTAGTAGCCTCCTCTGGACGGTAGTAGCCCCCTCTGGACTGTAGTAGCCCCCTCTGGACGGTAGTAGGACCTCTGGACGGTAGTAGCCCCCTCTGGACGGTAGTAGCCCCCTCTGGACGGTAGTAACCTCCTCTGGACGGTAGTAGCCCCCTCTGGACGGTAGTAGCCCCCTCTGGACGGTAGCAGGACCTCTAGACAGTAGAGTTTACGGGTAGCCCCCTCTGGATGGTAGCAGGACCTCTAGACAGTAGAGTTTACGGGTAGCCCCCTCTGGATGGTAGCAGGACCTCTAGACAGTAGAGTTTACGGGTAGCCCCCTCTGGATGGTAGCAGGACCTCTAGACAGTAGAGTTTACGGGTAGCCCCCTCTGGATGGTAGCAGGACCTCTAGACAGTAGAGTTTACGGGTAGCCCCCTCTGGATGGTAGCAGGACCTCTAGACAGTAGAGTTTACGGGTAGCCCCCTCTGGATGGTAGCAGGACCTCTAGACAGTAGAGTTTACGGGTAGCCTGCTTAGTATGCCAATATGACTTGAAGTGTGTTTTGTGTGTGTGTTACAGGAAGATGTGGTGGAGATAGAGTATGTGGAGAGGTTCACCGCTCCCCAACCAGAGGAGTGTATGATGCATGATGACTGGATCAGCTCAGTGGAGGCAGACTCTGAATGGTAAGAGACATGACGTCTAACCCAGACTCTGAATGGTAGAGACCCTAACCCAGAGACCCTAACCCAGAGACCCTAACCCAGAGACCCTAACCCAGACTCTGAATGGTAGAGACCCTAACCCAGACTCTGAATGGTAGAGACCCTAACCCAGAGACCCTAACCCAGACTCTGAATGGTAGAGACCCTAACCCAGAGACCCTAACCCAGACTCTGAATGGTAGAGACCCTAACCCAGACTCTGAATGGCAGAGACCCTAACCCAGAGACCCTAACCCAGACTCTGAATGGCAGAGACCCTAACCCAGAGACCCTAACCCAGAGACCCTAACCCAGAGACCCTAACCCAGAGACCCTAACCCAGAGACCCTAACCCAGAGACCCTAACCCAGACTCTGAATGGCAGAGACCCTAACCCAGAGACCCTAACCCAGAGACCCTAACCCAGACTCTGAATGGTAGAGACCCTAACCCAGAGACCCTAACCCAGACTCTGAATGGCAGAGACCCTAACCCAGAGACCCTAACCCAGAGACCCTAACCCAGACTCTGAATGGTAGAGACCCTAACCCAGAGACCCTAACCCAGAGACCCTAACCCAGACTCTGAATGGTAAGAGACCCTAACCCAGAGACCCTAACCCGGACTCTGAATGGTAGAGACCCTAACCCAGAGACCCTAACCCAGAGACCCTAACCCAGAGACCCTAACCCAGACTCTGAATGGTAAGAGACCCTAACCCAGAGAGACCCTAACCCAGAGAGACCCTAACCCAGAGAGACCCTAACCCAGAGAGACCCTAACCCAGAGACCCTAACCCAGAGACCCTAACCCAGACTCTGAATGGTAAGAGACCCTAACCCAGAGACCCTAACCCAGAGACCCTAACCCAGACTCTGAATGGTAGAGACCCTAACCCAGAGACCCTAACCCAGACTCTGAATGGTAAGAGACCCTAACCCAGAGACCCTAACCCAGACTCTGAATGGTAGAGACCCTAACCCAGAGACCCTAACCTAGAGACCCTAACCCAGACTCTGAATGGTAAGAGACCCTAACCCAGAGACCCTAACCCAGACTCTGAATGGTAAGAGACCCTAACCCAGAGACCCTAACCCAGACTCTGAATGGTAGAGACCCTAACCCAGACTCTGAATGGTAGAGACCCTAACCCAGAGACCCTAACCCAGAGACCCTAACCCAGACTCTGAATGGTAAGAGACCCTAACCCAGAGACCCTAACCCAGAGACCCTAACCCAGAGACCCTAACCCAGACTCTGAATGGCAGAGACCCTAACCCAGAGACCCTAACCCAGAGACCCTAACCCAGACTCTGAATGGTAGAGACCCTAACCCAGACTCTGAATGGTAGAGACCCTAACCCAGAGACCCTAACCCAGAGACCCTAACCCAGAGACCCTAACCCAGAGACCCTAACCCAGACTCTGAATGGTAGAGACCCTAACCCAGAGACCCTAACCCAGAGAGACCCTAACCCAGAGACCCTAACCCAGACTCTGAATGGTAGAGACCCTAACCCAGAGACCCTAACCCAGAGACCCTAACCCAGAGACCCTAACCCAGAGACCCTAACCCAGAGACCCTAACCCAGAGACCCTAACCCAGACTCTGAATGGTAGAGACCCTAACCCAGAGACCCTAACCCAGAGAGACCCTAACCCAGAGACCCTAACCCAGACTCTGAATGGTAGAGACCCTAACCCAGAGACCCTAACCCAGAGACCCTAACCCAGAGACCCTAACCCAGACTCTGAATGGTAAGAGACCCTAACCCAGAGCCAGAGTCATTGTTTTACAAGTCACAAGTAAGTCTCAAGACTTAGCACGCAAGTCCCAAGTCAAGACAGGCAAGTCCGAGTCAAGTCTCCTGTCAAGAGCGACAAGTCTCAGCCTCCCGGGTGGCGCAGTGGTCTAGGGCACTGCATTGCAGTGCTAGCTGCGCCACCAGAGACTCTGGGTTCGCGTCCAGGCTCTGTCGCAGCCGGCCGCGACCGGGAGGTTCTTGGGGCGAAGCACAATTGGCCTAGCGTCGTCCGGGTTAGGGAGGGTTTAGCCGGTAGGGATATCCTTGTCTCATCGGGCACAAGCGACTCCTGTGGCGGGCCGGGCGCAGTGCACGCCAACCAAGGGGGGCCAGGTACACGGTGTTTCCTCCGACACATCGGTGCGGCTGGCTCCGGGTTGGAGGCGCGCTGTGTTAAAGAAGCAGTGCTGCTTGGTTGGGTTGTGCTTCGGAGGACGCATGGCTTTCGACCTTCGTCTCTCCCGAGCCCGTACGGGAGTTGTAGCGATGAGACAAGATAGTAATTACTAGCGATTGGATACCACGAAAATTGGGGAGAAAAGGGGGTATAAAATAAAATAAAAAAGAGCGGCAAGTCTCAAGTCGTAAAGTTTTAGTCTCGAGTGCTAATGTGCTAATGTAATACTATTTCATATTTTAACCAGAGTAATAGTTAGGATCTTACATTTACGCAAATCATGAATGCTTTAAAAAAATATATATATTTATTACTTTCCAAATAAACTTTATTATTTCCATGGAAATACATGGGTAGCCATGAGAAAGACCCGCCCCACCCCATTGCGATCGACTTTCGAGGACCGCTATGTGGCGCAATCGGGCGATGTAGGCTTGTACACAATCGCACAACCTTAACACGCACACACACACACACACACACCCTCTCTGTGGTTACAGTAGGACACACACACACACACACACACACACACACACACACACACACCCTCTCTGTGGTTACAGTAGGACACACACACACACACACACACACACACACACACACACACACACACACACACACACACACACACACACACACACACACACACACACACCCTCTCTGTGGTTACAGTAGGACACACACACACACACACACCCTCTCTGTGGTTACAGTAGGACACACACACACACACACACACACACACACACACACACACACACACACACACACACACCCTCTCTGTGTGGTTACAGTAGGCTAACGTATGCCAATGGTTTCAGGAACAGCAGTAACATCAGGCAGGATGCCTGGTCAGTTGTAGCACAGTCTTTGGTGCAATGATCACGTTCCCGCACTGACTGACTGTGTGGAGGCTCATTGATTTAACGTTACGTTAGCCTACATGCTACACCAGTAAAGTTATGTATCGGCTCTATTAGCCACGACTTACCGTTCTTGGTGCAGCTTCAAATGTCGAATAAAGTTGGAAGTTGCTGCGTCTCCGTCTGTCATCTTCTTCCCGCGTGTTTTGCAAGTTGCAATCCGTTTTTTGTTGACTACAGTGTCGTCTTCATATCCGAACGTCATCATTTTGGGGATCATCTTTCCACGGGCTCCGTTCTGAATCCACCCGCCGACGTTCCTCTGTACTGCCACGCGCAACTTTTTCTCAGCTCGCACAATTTGATTGGCTGCTGTCCGATTCAAACTGTAATCCGTTAAATGAAGAGTTGTTGCCCTGCACACTTATTTTAATAGCATCGCTTTTATTATTTGGGCTTGGGGGAGGGTGTCAGGTCGAGACAAAAGGCTCAAGTCCAAGTTAAGTCCCGAGTCATTGGTGTCAAAGTCGAGTTGCAAGTCACCACATTTGTCACTCGAGTCTGACCAGAGTCCACACCTCTGCCAGAGACCCTAACCCAGATACCCGATGTTAATGATGTCTGCTCCAGGATCCTGACGGGTTCCTACGATAAGACGGCCAGGATCTGGTCTCTGGAGGGCAAGGCTGTGATGACGGTGGCCGGACACACGGACGTGGTGAAGGACGTGGCCTGGGTCAAGAGAGGTAAGGGGGAGGGTCTGGGTCACTTGGAGCTGATTTGCTGGTGTTTTTACATTTTATTTTATTTCTAACTTGGGGGGACAAATAAAATCACCCGGGGGCCAAATTCAGCCTGAGGGCCGCCTGTTGGGCAACCCTGGTCTTGATCGTCTCATCCTGACACCCCTATGTTTGCCTAGATGGCCTGACCTCCCTGCTGCTCACGGCCTCTCTGGACCAAACCATTCTGCTGTGGGAGTGGAACTCTGAGAGGAACAAGCTGAAAGCTAGACACTGTTGCCGTGGACACGCTGGGAGTGTTGACACTATCGCCACGGATCCCACACGCACTAAGGTGACAGGGGAGGAGGAGAAGACGGGGGGGAGGAGACGAGGAGAAGAAGATGGGGGGGCGGAGGAGGAGGAGACGGGTGGGAGAGGAGGAGGAGACGGGTGGGAGAGGAGGAGGAGACGGGTGGGAGAGGAGGAGAAGACGGGTGGGAGGAGACGAGGAGAAGAAGATGGGGGGGCGGAGGAGGAGGAGACGGGTGGGAGAGGAGGAGAAGACGGGTGGGAGAGGAGGAGAAGACGGGGGGGAGGAGGAGGAGAAGGGGGGGAGAGGAGGAGGAGGAGAAGACGGGGGGGAGGGAGGAGACGGGGGGAGGGAGGAGAAGACGGGAAGGAGGAGGAGGAGACATCGGGGAGGAGACGGGGGGGAGGAGGAGGAGACATGGGGGAGAAGACGGGGGGAGGAGGAGGAGACATCGGGGAGGAGACGGGGGGGAGGAGGAGGAGACATGGGGGGGAGGAGAAGACGGGAAGGAGGAGGAGGAGACATCGGGGAGGAGACGGGGGGGAGGAGGAGGAGACATGGGGGGGAGGAGAAGAAGACGGGGGGATATGCAGCTGTCAACATCACTGCTCAGGAACTAATAGATGTATTTTTGTCTTCATTCCTCTCAGTTCTGCAGTGGTTCCTGGGACAAGATGCTGAAGATCTGGTCTGCAGGTACTATTGGACTCTGGGATGATAATGGAGTGAGATTAGTTTCCAGCTCCATGTGTATATATAGTATCTGTAGTATCCATGTTAACTATGTATCTCCTGTGTTTCCCTGCTAACTGTTGTCCTGCCAGTGGCCACAGAGGAGGAAGAGGAGGAGGTAGAGGAGCCTCCCAGCAGACCCAGAAAGAAGCAGAAGACTGAACAGCTGGGACTGACCAGGGTGAGGAGAGCAGCCTGACCCAGACTAACCCAGACTAACCCTATCAGACTGACCAGGGTGAGGAGAGCAGCCTGACCCAGACTAACCCTATCAGACTGACCAGGGTGAGGAGAGCAGCCTGACCCAGACTAACCCAGACTAACCCTATCAGACTGACCAGGGTGAGGAGAGCAGCCTGACCCAGACTAACCCAGACTAACCCTATCAGACTGACCAGGGTGAGGAGAGCAGCCTGACCCAGACTAACCCAGACTAACCCTATCAGACTGACCAGGGTGAGGAGAGCAGCCTGACCCAGACTAACCCAGACTAACCCTATCAGACTGACCAGGGTGAGGAGAGCAGCCTGACCCAGACTAACCCTATCAGACTGACCAGGGTGAGGAGAGCAGCCTAACCCAGACTAACCCTATCAGACTGACCAGGGTGAGGAGAGCAGCCTGACCCAGACTAACCCAGACTAACCTTATCAGACTGACCAGGGTGAGGAGAGCAGCCTGACCCTTAACCCAGACTAACCCTATCAGACTGCCCAGGGTGAGGAGAGCAGCCTGACCCAGACTAACCCAGACTAACCCTATCAGACTGACCAGGGTGAGGAGAGCAGCCTGACCCAGACTAACCCAGACTAACCCTATCAGACTGACCAGGGTGAGGAGAGCAGCCTGACCCAGACTAACCCTATCAGACTGACCAGGGTGAGGAGAGCAGCCTGACCCAGACTAACCCTATCAGACTGACCAGGGTGAGGAGAGCAGCCTAACCCAGACTAACCCTATCAGACTGACCAGGGTGAGGAGAGCAGCCTGACCCAGACTAACCCTATCAGACTGACCAGGGTGAGGAGAGCAGCCTGACCCAGACTAACCCAGACTAACCCCATCAGACTGACCAGGGTGAGGAGAGCAGCCTGACCCAGACTAACCCTATCAGACTGACCAGGGTGAGGAGAGCAGCCTAACCCAGACTAACCCAGACTAACCCTATCAGACTGACCAGGGTGAGGAGAGCAGCCTGACCCAGACTAACCCAGACTAACCCTATCAGACTGACCAGGGTGTGGAGAGCAGCCTGACCCAGACTAACCCAGACTAACCCTATCAGACTGACCAGGGTGTGGAGAGCAGCCTGACCCAGACTAACCCAGACTAACCCTATCAGACTGACCAGGGTGTGGAGAGCAGCCTGACCCAGACTAACCCTATCAGACTGACCAGGGTGAGGAGAGCAGCCTAACCCAGACTAACCCTATCAGACTGACCAGGGTGAGGAGAGCAGCCTGACCCAGACTAACCCAGACTAACCCTATCAGACTGACCAGGGTGTGGAGAGCAGCCTGACCCAGACTAACCCTATCAGACTGACCAGGGTGAGGAGAGCAGCCTAACCCAGACTAACCCTATCAGACTGACCAGGGTGAGAAGAGCAGCCTGACCCAGACTAACCCAGACTAACCCTATCAGACTGACCAGGGTGAGGAGAGCAGCCTGACCCAGACTAACCCAGACTAACCCTATCAGACTGACCAGGGTGAGGAGAGCAGCCTGACCCATACTAACCCAGACTAACCCTATCAGACTGACCAGGGTGAGGAGAGCAGCCTGACCCAGACTAACACAGACTAACCCTATCAGACTGACCAGGGTGAGGAGAGCAGCCTAACCCAGATTAACCCTATCAGACTGACCAGGGTGAGGAGAGCTGCCTAACCCAGACTAACCCTATCAGACTGACCAGGGTGAGGAGAGCAGCCTGACCCAGACTAACCCAGACTAACCCTATCAGACTGACCAGGGTGAGGAGAGCAGCCTAACCCAGACTAACCCTATCAGACTGACCAGGGTGAGGAGAGCAGCCTGAACCAGACTAACCCTATCAGACTGACCAGGGTGAGGAGAGCAGCCTGAACCAGACTAACCCAGACTAACCCAGACTAACCCTATCAGACTGACCAGGGTGAGGAGAGCAGCCTGAACCAGACTAACCCTATCAGACTGATCAGGGTGAGGAGAGCAGCCTGACCCAGACTAACCCAGACTAACCCTATCAGACTGACCAGGGTGAGGAGAGCAGCCTGACCCAGACTAACCCAGACTAACCCTATCAGACTGACCAGGGTGAGGAGAGCAGCCTAACCCAGACTAACCCTATCAGACTGACCAGGGTGAGGAGAGCAGCCCCTCATGATGTTATCCAGGGTTAGGGGCTCCTCCGTGGTGTTATCCAGGGTTAGGGGCTTCCTCGTGGTGTTATCCAGGGTTAGGGGCTCCCCCGTGGTGTTATCCAGGGTTAGGGGCTTCCTCGTGGTGTTATCCAGGGTTAGGGGCTTCCTCGTGGTGTTATCCAGGGTTAGGGGCTCCCTCGTGGTGTTATCCAGGGTTAGGGGCTCCCTCGCGGTGTTATCCAGGGTTAGGGGCTCCCTCGCGGTGTTATCCAGGGTTAGGGGCTCCCTCGCGGTGTTATCCAGGGTTAGGGGCTCCCTCGCGGTGTTATCCAGGATTAGGGGCTCCCTCGCGGTGTTATCCAGGGTTAGGGGCTCCCTCGCGGTGTTATCCAGGGTTAGGGGCTCCCTCGCGGTGTTATCCAGGGTTAGGGGCTCCCTCGCGGTGTTATCCAGGGTTAGGGGCTCCCTCGCGGTGTTATCCAGGGTTAGGGGCTCCCTCGCGGTGTTATCCAGGGTTAGGGGCTCCCTCGCGGTGTTATCCAGGGTTAGGGGCTCCCTCGCGGTGTTATCCAGGGTTAGGGGCTCCCTCGCGGTGTTATCCAGGGTTAGGGGCTCCCTCGCGGTGTTATCCAGGGTTAGGGGCTCCCTCGCGGTGTTATCCAGGGTTAGGGGCTCCCAGGGCTCCAGTTGGTCAGTAGTGTATCATAGTATTAATCATCTGAACCAAAGCCCCATATACTACCCACCATCATTTACAAAATAGCCTCCAACACTCTACTCAACAAATTGGATGCAGTCTATCACAGTGCCATCCGTTTTGTCACCAAAGCCCCATATACTACCCACCACTGCGACCTGTATGCTCTCGTTGGCTGGCCTTCGCTTCATACTCGTCGCCAAACCCACTGGTTCCAGGTCATCTACAAGTCTCTGCTAGGTAAAGCCCCCCCTTATCTCAGCTCGCTGGTCACCATAGCAGCACCCACCTGTAGCACGCGCTCCAGCAGGTATATCTCACTGGTCACCCCCAAAGCCAATTCCTCCTTTGGCCGCCTTTCCTTCCAGTTCTCTGCTGCCAATGACTGGAACGAATTACAAAAATCACTGAAGCTGGAGACTCATATCTCCCTCACTAGCTTCAAGCACCAGCTGTCAGAGCAGCTCACTGCAGCTGTACATAGCCCATCTGTAAATAGCCCATCCAACTACCTCATCCCCATACTGTATTTATTTATCTTGCTCCTTTGCACCCCAGTATCTCTACTTGCACATTCATCTACAATTCCAGTGTTTTAATTGCTATATTGTAATTACTTCGCCACCAGGGCCTATTTATTGCCTTACCTCCCTTATCTCACCTCATTTGCCCACACTGTATTATTGACTGTATGTTTGTTTATGTGTAACTCTGTGTTGTTGTTTGTGTCGGAACTGCTTTGCTTTATCTTGGCCAGGTCGCAGTTGTAAATGAGAACTTGTTCTCAACTGGCCTATCTGGTTAAACTATCATTATGACATCATGACCTGGTTAAACTATCATTATGACATCATGACCTGGTTAAACTATCATTATGACATCATGACCTGGTTAAATAGAAAACATAAAATCTTCCTCTTCTAGACACCCCTCATGACTTTGTCTGGTCACAACGAGGCAGTGTCGTCTGTCCTCTGGTTGGACAGCGAGGAGATCTGCAGTGCATCCTGGGACCACAGCATCCGCCTCTGGGACGCCGAGACCGGAAGCATGAAGACCACACTGGTGAGAGACTCTAACTCTAGACCACACTGGTGAGAGACTCTAACCCCAGACCACACTGGTGAGAGACTCTAACCCCAGACCACACTGGTGAGAGACTCTAACCCTAGACCACACTGGTGAGAGACTCTAACCCTAGACCACACTGGTGAGAGACTCTAACCCCAGACCACACTGGTGAGAGACTCTAACCCCAGACCACACTGGTGAGAGACTCTAACCCCAGACCACACTGGTGAGAGACTCTAACCCCAGACCACACTGGTGAGAGACTCTAACCCCAGACCACACTGGTGAGAGACTCTAACCCCAGACCACACTGGTGAGAGACTCTAGACCACACTGGTGAGAGACTCTAACCCCAGACCACACTGGTGAGAGACTCTAACCCCAGACCACACTGGTGAGAGACTCTAACCCTAGACCACACTGGTGAGAGACTCTAACCCTAGACCACACTGTTGAGAGACTCTAACCCTAGACCACACTGGTGAGAGACTCTAACCCCAGACCACACTGGTGAGAGACTCTAACCCCAGACCACACTGGTGAGAGACTCTAACCCTAGACAACACTGGTGAGAGACTCTCTAGACCACACTGGTGAGAGACTCTAACCCTAGACCACACTGGTGAGAGACTCTCTAGACCACACTGGTGAGAGACTCTAGACCACACTGGTGAGAGACTCTAACCCCAGACCACACTGGTGAGAGACTCTAGACCACACTGGTGAGAGACTCTAACCCTAGACCACACTGGTGAGAGACTCTAACCCCAGACCACACTGGTGAGAGACTCTAACCCCAGACCACACTGGTGAGAGACTCTAGACCACACTGGTGAGAGACTCTAACCCCAGACCACACTGGTGAGAGACTCTAACCCCAGACCACACTGGTGAGAGACTCTAACCCCAGACCACACTGGTGAGAGACTCTAACCCCAGACCACACTGGTGAGAGACTCTAACCCTAGACCACACTGGTGAGAGACTCTAACCCCAGACCACACTGGTGAGAGACTCTAACCCCAGACCACACTGGTGAGAGACTCTAACCCCAGACCACACTGGTGAGAGACTCTAACCCCAGACCACACTGGTGAGAGACTCTAACCCCAGACCACACTGGTGAGAGACTCTAACCCCAGACCACACTGGTGAGAGACTCTCTAGACCACACTGGTGAGAGACTGTAACCCTAGACCACACTGGTGAGAGACTCTCTAGACCACACTGGTGAGAGACTCTAACCCTAGACCACACTGGTGAGAGACTCTCTAGACCACACTGGTGAGAGACTCTAGACCACACTGGTGAGAGACTCTAACCCCAGACCACACTGGTGAGAGACTCTAGACCACACTGGCGAGAGACTCTAACCCCAGACCACACTGGTGAGAGACTCTAACCCCAGACCACACTGGTGAGAGACTCTAACCCCAGACCACACTGGTGAGAGACTCTAACCCCAGACCACACTGGTGAGAGACTCTAACCCCAGACCACACTGGTGAGAGACTCTAACCCCAGACCACACTGGTGAGAGACTCTCTAGACCACACTGGTGAGAGACTCTAGACCACACTGGTGAGAGACTCTAACCCTAGACCACACTGGTGAGAGACTCTCTAGACCACACTGGTGAGAGACTCTAACCCCAGACAACACTGGTGAGAGACTCTAACCCTAGACAACACTGGTGAGAGACTCTCTAGACCACACTGGTGAGAGACTCTAGACCACACTGGTGAGAGACTCTCTAGACCACACTGTTGAGAGACTCTAGACCACACTGGTGAGAGACTCTAACCCTAGACCACACTGGTGAGAGACTCTAGACCACACTGGTGAGAGACTCTAACCCTAGACCACACTGGTGAGAGACTCTCTAGACCACACTGGTGAGAGACTCTAACCCCAGACAACACTGGTGAGAGACTCTAACCCTAGACAACACTGGTGAGAGACTCTCTAGACCACACTGGTGAGAGACTCTAGACCACACTGGTGAGAGACTCTCTAGACCACACTGTTGAGAGACTCTAGACCACACTGGTGAGAGACTCTAACCCTAGACCACACTGGTGAGAGACTCTAACCCTAGACAACACTGGTGAGAGACTCTAGACCACACTGGTGAGAGACTCTCTAGACCACACTGTTGAGAGACTCTAGACCACACTGGTGAGAGACTCTCTAGACCACACTGTTGAGAGACTCTAGACCACACTGGTGAGAGACTCTAGACCACACTGGTGAGAGACTCTAACCCTAGACCACACTGGTGAGAGACTCTAGACCACACTGGTGAGAGACTCTAACCCTAGACCACACTGGTGAGAGACTCTAACCCTAGACCACACTGGTGAGAGACTCTAACCCTAGACCACACTGGTGAGAGACTCTAACCCTAGACCACACTGGTGAGAGACTCTAACCCCAGACCACACTGGTGAGAGACTCTAACCCCAGACCACACTGGTGAGAGACTCTAACCCTAGACCACACTGGTGAGAGACTCTAGACCACACTGGTGAGAGACTCTAACCCTAGACCACACTGGTGAGAGACTCTCTAGACCACACTGGTGAGAGACTCTAACCCCAGACAACACTGGTGAGAGACTCTAACCCTAGACAACACTGGTGAGAGACTCTCTAGACCACACTGGTGAGAGACTCTAGACCACACTGGTGAGAGACTCTCTAGACCACACTGTTGAGAGACTCTAGACCACACTGGTGAGAGACTCTAACCCCAGACCACACTGGTGAGAGACTCTAACCCCAGACCACACTGGTGAGAGACTCTCTAGACCACACTGGTGAGAGACTCTAACCCTAGACCACACTGGTGAGAGACTCTCTAGACCACACTGGTGAGAGACTCTAGACCACACTGGTGAGAGACTCTAGACCACACTGGTGAGAGACTCTAACCCCAGACCACACTGGTGAGAGACTCTAACCCTAGACCACACTGGTGAGAGACTCTAACCCTAGACCACACTGGTGAGAGACTCTAACCCTAGACCACACTGGTGAGAGACTCTAACCCCAGACCACACTGGTGAGAGACTCTAACCCCAGACCACACTGGTGAGAGACTCTAGACCACACTGGTGAGAGACTCTAACCCTAGACCACACTGGTGAGAGACTCTCTAGACCACACTGGTGAGAGACTCTAACCCCAGACAACACTGGTGAGAGACTCTAACCCTAGACCACACTGGTGAGAGACTCTAACCCTAGACCACACTGGTGAGAGACTCTAGACCACACTGGTGAGAGACTCTAACCCCAGACCACACTGGTGAGAGACTCTAACCCCAGACCACACTGGTGAGAGACTCTAACCCCAGACCACACTGGTGAGAGACTCTAACCCTAGACCACACTGGTGAGAGACTCTAACCCTAGACCACACTGGTGAGAGACTCTAACCCTAGACCACACTGGTGAGAGACTCTAACCCCAGACCACACTGGTGAGAGACTCTAACCCTAGACCACACTGGTGAGAGACTCTAGACCACACTGGTGAGAGACTCTAGACCACACTGGTGAGAGACTCTAACCCCAGACCACACTGGTGAGAGACTCTAACCCCAGACCACACTGGTGAGAGACTCTAACCCCAGACCACACTGGTGAGAGACTCTCTAGACCACACCCCTCACAACCTCTTAATTGATGACTGATTGGTTAATCTCCCCTTCTCTTCTTCTCTATAGACGGGCAGTAAGGTGTTTAACCACATCTCCTACTCTCCACTGTCTCGTCGCCTGGCCTCTGGCAGCACTGACAGACACATCCGGCTGTGGGACCCTCGCTCCAAAGGTCACATCAAACTTCATTTAAACATCTCTGTGCACTTTCCAATGTACATTAGAACGTCTCTCTGACGTGAGTGGATTTATTATGGATCCCCGTTAGTTCCTGCCAAGGCAGCAGCTACTCTTCCTGGGGTTTATTATGGATCCCCATTAGTTCCTGCCAAGGCAGCAGCTACTCTTCCTGGGGTTTATTATGGATCCCCATTAGTTCCTGCCAAGGCAGCAGCTACTCTTCCTGGGGTTTATTATGGATCCCCATTAGTTCCTGCCAAGGCAGCAGCTACTCTTCCTGGGGCTTATTATGGATCCCCATTAGTTCCTGCCAAGGCAGCAGCTACTCTTCCTGGGGTTTATTATGGATCCCCAATAGTTCCTGCCAAGGCAGCAGCTACTCTTCCTGGGGTTTATTATGGATCCCCATTAGTTCCTGCCAAGGCAGCAGCTACTCTTCCTGGGGTTTATTATGGATCCCCATTAGTTCCTGCCAAGGCAGCAGCTACTCTTCCTGGGGTTTATTATGGATCCCCATTAGTTCCTGCCAAGGCAGCAGCTACTCTTCCTGGGGTTTATTATGGATCCCCATTAGTTCCTGCCAAGGCAGCAGCTACTCTTCCTGGGGTTTATTATGGATCCCCATTAGTTCCTGCCCAGGCAGCAGCTACTCTTCCTGGGGTTTATTATGGATCCCCATTAGTTCCTGCCAAGGCAGCAGCTACTCTTCCTGGGGTTTATTATGGATCCCCATTAGTTCCTGCCAAGGCAGCAGCTACTCTTCCTGGGGTTTATTATGGATCCCCATTAGTTCCTGCCAAGGCAGCAGCTACTCTTCCTGGGGTTTATTATGGATCCCCATTAGTTCCTGCCAAGGCAGCTGCTACTCTTCCTGGGGTTTATTATGGATCCCCGTTAGTTCCTGTCAAGGCAGCGGCTTCTCTTCCTGGGGTTTATTATGGATCCCCGTTAGTTCCTGCCAAGGCAGCAGCTACTCTTCCTGGGGTTTATTACGGATCCCCGTTAGTTCCTGCCAAGGCAGCAGCTACTCTTCCTGGGGTTTATTACGGATCCCCGTTAGTTCCTGCCAAGGCAGCAGCTACTCTTCCGGGGGTTTATTACGGATCCCCGTTAGTTCCTGCCAAGGCAGCAGCTACTCTTCCTGGGGTTTATTACGGATCATCATTAGTTCCTGCCAAGGCAGCTGCTACTCTTACTGGGGTTTATTACGGATCCCCATTAGTTCCTGCCAAGGCAGCAGCTACTCTTCCTGGGGTTTATTACGGATCCCCATTAGTTCCTGCCAAGGCAGCGGCTACTCTTCCTGGGGTTTATTACGGATCCCCATTAGTTCCTGCCAAGGCAGCGGCTACTCTTCCTGGGGTTTATTACGGATCCCCATTAGTTCCTGCCAAGGCAGCAGCTACTCTTCCTGGGGTTTACTATGGATCCCCATTAGTTCCTGCCAAGGCAGCGGCTACTCTTCCTGGGGTTTACTATGGATCCCCATTAGTTCCTGCCAAGGCGGAAGCTACTCTTCCTGGGGTTTATTATGGATCCCCATTAGTTCCTGCCAAGGCAGCGGCTACTCTTCCTGGGGTTTACTATGGATCCCCATTAGTTCCTGCCAAGGCAGCGGCTACTCTTCCTGGGGTTTATTATGGATCCCCATTAGTTCCTGCCAAGGCGGAAGCTACTCTTCCTGGGGTTTATTATGGATCCCCATTAGTTCCTGCCAAGGCAGCGGCTACTCTTCCTGGGGTTTATTATGGATCCCCATTAGTTCCTGCCAAGGCGGAAGCTACTCTTCCTGGGGTTTATTATGGATCCCCATTAGTTCCTGCCAAGCCGGAAGCTACTCTTCCTGGGGTTTATTATGGATCCCCATTAGTTCCTGCCAAGGCAGCTGCTTCTCTTCCTGGGGTTTATTATGGATCCCCATTAGTTCCTGCCAAGGCAGCTGCTTCTCTTCCTGGGGTTTATTATGGATCCCCATTAGTTCCTGCCAAGGCAGCAGCTACTCTTCCTGGGGCTTATTATGGATCCCCATTAGTTCCTGCCAAGGCAGCAGCTACTCTTCCTGGGGTTTATTATGGATCCCCATTAGTTCCTGCCAAGGCAGCGGCTACTCTTCCTGGGGTTTATTATGGATCCCCATTAGTTCCTGCCAAGGCGGAAGCTACTCTTCCTGGGGTTTATTATGGATCCCCATTAGTTCCTGCCAAGGCAGCGGCTACTCTTCCTGGGGTTTATTATGGATCCCCATTAGTTCCTGCCAAGGCGGAAGCTACTCTTCCTGGGGTTTATTATGGATCCCCATTAGTTCCTGCCAAGGCAGCGGCTACTCTTCCTGGGGTTTATTATGGATCCCCATTAGTTCCTGCCAAGGCGGAAGCTACTCTTCCTGGGGTTTATTATGGATCCCCATTAGTTCCTGCCAAGCCAGCAGCTACTCTTCCTGGGGTTTATTATGGATCCCCATTAGTTCCTGCCCAGGCAGCAGCTACTCGTTCTGGGGTTTATTATGGATCCCCATTAGTTCCTGCCAAGGCAGCAGCTACTCTTCCTGGGGTTTATTATGGATCCCCATTAGTTCCTGCCAAGGCAGCAGCTACTCTTCCTGGGGTTTATTATGGATCCCCATTAGTTCCTGCCAAGGCAGCAGCTACTCTTCCTGGGGTTTATTATGGATCCCCATTAGTTCCTGCCAAGGCAGCAGCTACTCTTCCTGGGGTTTATTATGCATCCCCATTAGTTCCTGCCAAGGCAGCAGCTACTCTTCCTGGGGTTTATTATGGATCCCCATTAGTTCCTGCCAAGGCAGCTGCTACTCTTCCTGGGGTTTATTACGGATCCCCGTTAGTTCCTGCCAAGGCAGCAGCTACTCTTCCTGGGGTTTATTACGGATCCCCGTTAGTTCCTGCCAAGGCAGCAGCTACTCTTCCGGGGGTTTATTACGGATCCCCGTTAGTTCCTGCCAAGGCAGCAGCTACTCTTCCTGGGGTTTATTACGGATCATCATTAGTTCCTGCCAAGGCAGCTGCTACTCTTCCTGGGGTTTATTACGGATCCCCATTAGTTCCTGCCAAGGCAGCAGCTACTCTTCCTGGGGTTTATTACGGATCCCCATTAGTTCCTGCCAAGGCAGCGGCTACTCTTCCTGGGGTTTATTACGGATCCCCATTAGTTCCTGCCAAGGCAGCGGCTACTCTTCCTGGGGTTTATTACGGATCCCCATTAGTTCCTGCCAAGGCAGCGGCTACTCTTCCTGGGGTTTATTACGGATCCCCATTAGTTCCTGCCAAGGCAGCAGCTACTCTTCCTGGGGTTTATTATGGATCCCCATTAGTTCCTGCCAAGGCAGCGGCTACTCTTCCTGGGGTTTACTATGGATCCCCATTAGTTCCTGCCAAGGCAGCAGCTACTCTTCCTGGGGTTTACTATGGATCCCCATTAGTTCCTGCCAAGGCAGCGGCTACTCTTCCTGGGGTTTATTATGGATCCCCATTAGTTCCTGCCAAGGCGGAAGCTACTCTTCCTGGGGTTTATTATGGATCCCCGTTAGTTCCTGCCAAGGCGGAAGCTACTCTTCCTGGGTTTTTTTACGGATCCCCGTTAGTTCCTGCCAAGGCAGCAGCTACTCTTCCTGGGGTTTATTACGGATCCCCGTTAGTTCCTGCCAAGGCAGAAGCTACTCTTCCTGGGGTTTATTACGGATCCCCGTTAGTTCCTGCCAAGGCAGCAGCTACTCTTCCTGGGGTTTATTACGGATCCCCGTTAGTTCCTGCCAAGGCAGCAGCTACTCTTCCTGGGGTTTATTACGGATCCCCGTTAGTTCCTGCCAAGGCAGCAGCTACTTTTCCTGGGGTTTATTACGGATCCCCGTTAGTTCCTGCCAAGGCAGCAGCTACTCTTCCGGGGGTTTATTACGGATCCCCGTTAGTTCCTGCCAAGGCAGCAGCTACTCTTCCTGGGGTTTATTACGGATCATCATTAGTTCCTGCCAAGGCAGCTGCTACTCTTCCTGGGGTTTATTACGGATCCCCATTAGTTCCTGCCAAGGCAGCAGCTACTCTTCCTGGGGTTTATTACGGATCCCCATTAGTTCCTGCCAAGGCAGCAGCTACTCTTCCTGGGGTTTATTACGGATCCCCATTAGTTCCTGCCAAGGCAGCAGCTACTCTTCCTGGGGTTTATTACGGATCCCCATTAGTTCCTGCCAAGGCGGAAGCTACTCTTCCTGGGGTTTATTACGGATCCCCATTAGTTCCTGTCAAGGGAGCAGCTACTCTTCCTGGGGTTTATTATGGATCCCCATTAGTTCCTGCCAAGGCAGCAGCTACTCTTCCGGGGGTTTATTATGAATCCCCATTAGTTCCTGTCAAGGGAGCAGCTACTCTTCCTGGGGTTTATTATGGATCCCCATTAGTTCCTGTCAAGGCAGCAGCTACTCTTCCTGGGGTTTATTATGGATCCCCATTAGTTCCTGCCAAGGCGGAAGCTACTCTTCCTGGGGTTTATTATGGATCCCCATTAGTTCCTGCCAAGCCAGCAGCTACTCTTCCTGGGGTTTATTATGGATCCCCATTAGTTCCTGCCCAGGCAGCAGCTACTCGTTCTGGGGTTTATTATTGATCCCCATTAGTTCCTGCCAAGGCAGCAGCTACTCTTCCTGGGGTTTATTATGGATCCCCATTAGTTCCTGCCAAGGCAGCAGCTACTCTTCCTGGGGTTTATTATGGATCCCCATTAGTTCCTGCCAAGGCAGCAGCTACTCTTCCTGGGGTTTATTATGGATCCCCATTAGTTCCTGCCAAGGCAGCAGCTACTCTTCCTGGGGTTTATTATGGATCCCCATTAGTTCCTGCCAAGGCAGCAGCTACTCTTCCTGGGGTTTATTATGGATCCCCATTAGTTCCTGCCAAGGCAGCTGCTACTCTTCCTGGGGTTTATTACGGATCCCCGTTAGTTCCTGCCAAGGCAGCAGCTACTCTTCCTGGGGTTTATTACGGATCCCCGTTAGTTCCTGCCAAGGCAGCAGCTACTCTTCCGGGGGTTTATTACGGATCCCCGTTAGTTCCTGCCAAGGCAGCAGCTACTCTTCCTGGGGTTTATTACGGATCATCATTAGTTCCTGCCAAGGCAGCTGCTACTCTTCCTGGGGTTTATTACGGATCCCCATTAGTTCCTGCCAAGGCAGCAGCTACTCTTCCTGGGGTTTATTACGGATCCCCATTAGTTCCTGCCAAGGCAGCGGCTACTCTTCCTGGGGTTTATTACGGATCCCCATTAGTTCCTGCCAAGGCAGCGGCTACTCTTCCTGGGGTTTATTACGGATCCCCATTAGTTCCTGCCAAGGCAGCGGCTACTCTTCCTGGGGTTTATTACGGATCCCCATTAGTTCCTGCCAAGGCAGCAGCTACTCTTCCTGGGGTTTATTATGGATCCCCATTAGTTCCTGCCAAGGCAGCGGCTACTCTTCCTGGGGTTTACTATGGATCCCCATTAGTTCCTGCCAAGGCAGCAGCTACTCTTCCTGGGGTTTACTATGGATCCCCATTAGTTCCTGCCAAGGCAGCGGCTACTCTTCCTGGGGTTTATTATGGATCCCCATTAGTTCCTGCCAAGGCGGAAGCTACTCTTCCTGGGGTTTATTATGGATCCCCGTTAGTTCCTGCCAAGGCGGAAGCTACTCTTCCTGGGTTTTTTTACGGATCCCCGTTAGTTCCTGCCAAGGCAGCAGCTACTCTTCCTGGGGTTTATTACGGATCCCCGTTAGTTCCTGCCAAGGCAGAAGCTACTCTTCCTGGGGTTTTTTACGGATCCCCGTTAGTTCCTGCCAAGGCAGCAGCTACTCTTCCTGGGGTTTATTACGGATCCCCGTTAGTTCCTGCCAAGGCAGCAGCTACTCTTCCTGGGGTTTATTACGGATCCCCGTTAGTTCCTGCCAAGGCAGCAGCTACTCTTCCTGGGGTTTATTACGGATCCCCGTTAGTTCCTGCCAAGGCAGCAGCTACTCTTCCGGGGGTTTATTACGGATCCCCGTTAGTTCCTGCCAAGGCAGCAGCTACTCTTCCTGGGGTTTATTACGGATCATCATTAGTTCCTGCCAAGGCAGCTGCTACTCTTCCTGGGGTTTATTACGGATCCCCATTAGTTCCTGCCAAGGCAGCAGCTACTCTTCCTGGGGTTTATTACGGATCCCCATTAGTTCCTGCCAAGGCAGCAGCTACTCTTCCTGGGGTTTATTACGGATCCCCATTAGTTCCTGCCAAGGCAGCAGCTACTCTTCCTGGGGTTTATTACGGATCCCCATTAGTTCCTGCCAAGGCGGAAGCTACTCTTCCTGGGGTTTATTATGGATCCCCATTAGTTCCTGCCAAGGCAGAAGCTACTCTTCCTGGGGTTTATTATGGATCCCCATTAGTTCCTGCCAAGCCAGCAGCTACTCTTCCTGGGGTTTATTATGGATCATCATTAGTTCCTGCCAAGGCAGCTGCTACTCTTCCTGGGGTTTATTATGGATCCCCATTAGTTCCTGCCAAGGCAGCAGCTTCTCTTCCTGGGGTTTATTATGGATCCCCATTAGTTCCTGCCAAGGCAGCAGCTACTCTTCCTGGGGTTTATTATGGATCCCCATTAGTTCCTGCCAAGGCAGCAGCTACTCTTCCTGGGGTTTATTATGGATCCCCATTAGTTCCTGCCAAGGCAGCAGCTACTCTTCCTGGGGTTTATTATGGATCCCCATTAGTTACTACCAAGGCAACAGCTACTCTTCCTGGGGTTTATTACGGATCCCCATTAGTTCCTGCCAAGGCAGCAGCTACTCTTCCTGGGGTTTATTATGGATCCCCATTAGTTCCTGCCAAGGCAGCAGCTACTCTTCCTGGGGTTTATTATGGATCCCCATTAGTTCCTGCCAAGGCAGCAGCTACTCTTCCTGGGGTTTATTACGGATCCCCATTAGTTCCTGCCAAGGCAGCAGCTACTCTTCCTGGGGTTTATTACGGATCCCCATTAGTTCCTGCCAAGGCAGCAGCTACTCTTCCTGGGGTTTATTACGGATCCCCATTAGTTCCTGCCAAGGCGGAAGCTACTCTTCCTGGGGTTTATTATGGATCCCCATTAGTTCCTGCCAAGGCAGAAGCTACTCTTCCTGGGGTTTATTATGGATCCCCATTAGTTCCTGCCAAGCCAGCAGCTACTCTTCCTGGGGTTTATTATGGATCATCATTAGTTCCTGCCAAGGCAGCTGCTACTCTTCCTGGGGTTTATTATGGATCCCCATTAGTTCCTGCCAAGGCAGCAGCTTCTCTTCCTGGGGTTTATTATGGATCCCCATTAGTTCCTGCCAAGGCAGCAGCTACTCTTCCTGGGGTTTATTATGGATCCCCATTAGTTCCTGCCAAGGCAGCAGCTACTCTTCCTGGGGTTTATTATGGATCCCCATTAGTTCCTGCCAAGGCAGCAGCTACTCTTCCTGGGGTTTATTATGGATCCCCATTAGTTACTACCAAGGCAACAGCTACTCTTCCTAGGGTTTATTATGGATCCCCATTAGTTACTACCAAGGCAACAGCTACTCTTCCTAGGGTTTATTATGGATCCCCATTAGTTACTACCACATATCTACAATACATTAAGTGTGTTACCTCAGACCACTACTACCACATATCTACAATACATTTAAGTGTGTTACCTCAGACCACTACTCTACTACCACATATCTACAATACATTAAGTGTGTTACCTCAGACCTCTACTACCACATATCTACAATACATTAAGTGTATTACCTCAGACCACTACTCTACTACCACATATCTACAATACATTAAGTGTGTTACCTCAGACCTCTACTACCACATATCTACAATACATTAAGTGTGTTACCTCAGACCACTACTCTACTACCACATATCTACAATACATTAAGTGTGTTACCTCAGACCTCTACTACCACATATCTACAATACATTAAGTGTATTACCTCAGACCACTACTCTACTAACACATATCTACAATACATTAAGTGTGTTACCTCAGACCACTACTACCACATATCTACAATACATTAAGTGTGTTACCTCAGACCACTACTACCACATATCTACAATACATTAAGTGTGTTACCTCAGACCACTACTCTACTAACACATATCTACAATACATTAAGTGTGTTACCTCAGACCACTACTACCACATATCTACAATACATTAAGTGTATTACCTCAGACCACTACTCTACTACCACATATCTACAATACATTAAGTGTATTACCTCAGACCACTACTCTACTAACACATATCTACAATACATTAAGTGTGTTACCTCAGACCACTACTACCACATATCTACAATACATTAAGTGTGTTACCTCAGACCACTACTCTACTAACACATATCTACAATACATTAAGTGTGTTACCTCAGACCACTACTCTACTACCACATATCTACAATACATTAAGTGTGTTACCTCAGACCACTACTACCACATATCTACAATACATTAAGTGTGTTACCTCAGACCTCTACTACCACATATCTACAATACATTAAGTGTGTTACCTCAGACCACTACTACCACATATCTACAATACATTAAGTGTGTTACCTCAGACCTCTACTACCACATATCTACAATACATTAAGTGTGTTACCTCAGACCTCTACTACCACATATCTACAATACATTAAGTGTGTTACCTCAGACCACTACTCTACTACCACATATCTACAATACATTAAGTGTGTTACCTCAGACCACTACTCTACTACCACATATCTACAATACATTAAGTGTGTTACCTCAGGCCACTACTACCACATATCTACAATACAACATCCATGTCTATGTGTGTGTAGAGTGCGTGTGTTATTGTGTGTGTGTTTCTCTTCACAGTCCCCGCTGTTCCATAAGGTGTGTATTTATCTGTTTGTGTAGACGGGTCGTTGGTGTTGCTGTCTCTTACCTCTCACAGCGGCTGGGTCACAGCGGTGAAGTGGGCTCCTTCCCATGAGCACCAGCTGGTGTCTGGTTCCCTCGACAACCTGGTCAAACTCTGGGACACCAGGAGGTCTGTATGCTGGGGGATGTAGGGGTTATGGGCTGGGGTGGTAGAGGGTGGGGTGGTAGGGGCCGGGGTGGTAGGGGGCGGGTTGGTAGGGGCTGGGATGGTAGAGGCTGGGATGGTAGGGGGTGGGATGGTAGGGGCCGGGGTGGTAGGGGCCCGAGGCGGTAGGGGCCGGGGTGGTAGGGGCCGAGGCGGTAGGGGCCGGGGCGGTAGAGGCCGGGGGGGTAGAGGGTGGGGTGGTAGGGGGGTAGAGGCTGGGGGGGTAGAGGCTGGGGTGGGGTGGTAGGGGGGTGAGGCTGGGGGGTGCTAGGCGGTAGAGGCTGGGGGGGTAGGCGGTAGAGGCTGGGGGGTGCTAGGCGGTAGAGGCTGGGGGGTGCTAGGCGGTAGAGGCTGGGGGGTGCTAGGCGGTAGAGGCTGGGGTGGTAGGGGGTAGAGGCTGGGGTGGTAGGGGGTAGAGGCTGGGGGTGCTAGGCGGTAGAGGCTGGGGAAGTAAGGGATAGAGGCTGGGGGGTGCTAGGCGGTAGAGGCTGGGGGGTGCTAGGCGGTAGAGGCTGGGGTGGTAGGGGGTAGAGGCTGGGGGTGGTAGGGGGTAGAGGCTGGGGGTGGTAGGGGGTAGAGGCTGGGGAAGTAAGGGATAGAGGCTGGGGGGGTAGGGGATCTAGTGTTTACAAAAGTGTGTTTGTGTTCCAGCTGCAAGGCCCCTTTGTATGATGTGTCTGCCCACGAGGACAAGGTGCTCTGTGTGGACTGGACTGACAGCAGGGTGAGACACCAGCACACATCTAGCCTGTATTAACTAACCCTAACCCATTTAACCTGTATTCTGTTCAAAGTTTTGTGTTCCCTCTGTCTCTTCCAACGGTTGTACCTCCTCTCCTCTTGCAGTTGATTTTGAGTGGAGGAGCTGACAACAAACTGTACACATACAGATACACAGCCTGCGAGACAGACGCTGGAGCGTAGACTAGACAGACCGGAGACAGACGCTGGAGCGTAGACTAGACAGATATAGCACCTGTGTTTTTATTGGATGTTATTGAAATGCGGTATCCAGTCTGTGATTATTCTGAATGATAATTTGTTTGGTTACTCTTTATTTCTCTGATGTATTGCCTGTTGATTAAAGCCTTTCCTGATGTAGACATGTGTATTTATGAACTGCTACAGTTGTGTTGATAGAGGCTGTTCTTCCTGATATAAGATAGCCACGGTGACATACTGTTTTCTAAGATACAGATAGGTTCCATGTAATACTGTGTATGTATGCAGCCACATCGTTTACAGATTAAACTACTGTATTGAGCACCATCCAGTGGCAGGTCTCTATACTGTTCTCTCTTGGGATAGATGAATAGATACAGGCCTACTTGTGTTTATCATGTGGCATTATAATTCCCACTGTCGTTGTTAATCGGAATGTCTGTCTACATCCATGGTATACCAGTGTTTAAATACAATAACTACCCAGTCATCAGGTTTTCAGATTAAAGATATTTTGTATTTTCCTGCAGCTTTTATTAGGGTTGTATTCTTGAAGATGCTTGTTTTCGTCCTACATGACGTGCACCGCAAAACATTCCATATTTCTCCTGCACTTCCTTGAGTGAGGTTGGGGTTAGTGTCCTTCGGACGTTTTTTAAAAGTATTATTTTCCTCCTCCAACTGGTTTGACCTGTGATGTTGAGACGTCCCCACAGCGACAGGACAGAGTACAGACACTTTGCATATCCTGTTTCTGTGAGTCACTTGAGTTGGTTGGTGGCTAGTGCTGCTAACGTTAGCTAGCTGGATACTCTGCTGGACAAAATGACTTCTTGACAGCTTCATTCAACGGTAAAGCCATAACAATGTGATGATGCAAGACGTGTTGCGTTTATATTAGGCAGCGTTGTATCCGCAGACAAAGTTATCTGGACTAGCTGACGTTACATTGGTTACAATTAGCGGGTTATACCGATGTAGGTTAGCAGCAAATTAGCTGCGCATCCTGGAAAACGTCGCAAACATTTGCTAGCTAGCTGGAACAGGAACATTTAGTTATTTACTGAACACGCACGTCGAGAAGACAACAGGTTTGTTGTGAGGGGTGTGATAACTGCGTTGAGCTCACATGACTTTGGCACCTTTGACTTGGGCAGCAACAGGTAGCTAGCTCGACGTACATTAGCATTAGCAGCTAGTTCGCTCATAATGGTTAACCTGCCGGCGACGTCTCCCAGGCGACGTCCGTCTCCCAGGCGACGTCCGTCTCCCAGGCGACGTCCGTCTCCCAGGCGACGTCCGTCTCCCAGGCGACGTCCGTCTCCCAGTCTGCGTTCTGGTTGACGCTGACAGGTGTCGATGCGTTAAGACTTTCTTATTGCAGGAACACCAGTATACATACAAGAAGTATACAAACAGACAATGATAACATGTGCTAGAGGGTACAACACATTACAGATTATACGAAGACCTTAAAAAGATACACACGTATTGATTTGAAAAGCTTTCTTATTGGAAGAATGTAGAATGGTCTTAATGTCCTGCTCGAACTCCTTATAGAAAACAGAAGAGTGGGGTTTTATTAGTGAATTTACATCACATGTCGAGATACATTTTCAATACTCAAAAAGTTTTATGGTAACGTATTGCTTGTTTGATTTTACACCGTTCTGATAATTTCAAAATAATATTTCAGTTCTATCTTAAACGATGTGAAAAGGGTTTTGTTCCCTCGTCCACTTCATTTTATGGATAAATAAACAAATGAACAATGAAAGTTAAATCGGAATCGATATCATTTGGATCAAAATAAAACATATCAGAGTCTTTCAAATGAACATTAATAGTATTTTATTTATTTAATAAAATCTAACTCACTCCAAAATCTTCTGACATAAGAACAGTCCCAAAATAAATGTTCAGGAGTCTCTGCGTCACAACCACAAAATACACATTTGTTATCAATAGCTATTTTGAATCTGTATAATAAAGGTCTTTACAGGGTAGATTCTATGAATGAGTTTGTATGACTTTCACCTTATTAGATATACAATATTTACCAGATAACAACTAAACTTTGTTCCAGTTCACTTGTCCAAGGGCTGCATTCCAGTACATTCTAGCAGAGGGAATAGTAACATCTTGACATAGTTTTCATATAAATATGTTATTACATTTATAGTTTATAAAAATGTCAATTCCTTCTAGCTGAATTGAGGCTACAAAATCCTCAACAGTTGCACTTGGGAGTATTGTTATGTTCTCTTAAAAGAAGAATAGCACCTTTAGGGACCTAACAACACCTTCAGGGACCTAACAACACCTTTAGGGACCTAACAACACCTTCAGGGACCTAACAACACCTTCAGGGACCTAACAACACCTTTAGGGACCTAACAACACCTTTAGGGACCTAACAACACCTTTAGGGACCTAACAACACCTTTAGGGACCTAACAACACCTTTAGGGACCTAACAACACCTTTAGGGACCCAACAACACCTTCAGGGACCCAACAACACCTTTAGGGACCTAACAACACCTTTAGGGACCCAACAACACCTTTAGGGACCTAACAACACCTTCAGGGACCCAACAACACCTTCAGGGACCCAACAACACCTTCAGGGACCTAACAACACCTTCAGGGACCCAACAACACCTTTAGGGACCTAACAACACCTTTAGGGACCTAACAACACCTTTAGGGACCTAACAACACCTTCAGGGACCTAACAACACCTTTAGGGACCTAACAACACCTTTAGGGACCCAACAACACCTTTAGGGACCTAACCTAACAACACCTTCAGGGACCTAACAACACCTTCAGGGACCTAACAACACCTTTAGGGACCTAACAACACCTTTAGGGACCTAACAACACCTTTAGGGACCTAACAACACCTTCAGGGACCTAACAACACCTTCAGGGACCTAACAACACCTTCAGGGACCTAACAACACCTTTAGGGACCTAACAACACCTTTAGGGACCTAACAACACCTTCAGGGACCTAACAACACCTTTAGGGACCTAACAACACCTTCAGGGACCTAACAACACCTTCAGGGACCTAACAACACCTTCAGGGACCCAACAACACCTTCAGGGACCTAACAACACCTTTAGGGACCTAACAACACCTTTAGGGGCCTAACAACACCTTCAGGGACCTAACAACACCTTCAGGGACCTAACAACACCTTCAGGGACCCAACAACACCTTCAGGGACCTAACAACACCTTTAGGGACCTACCAACACCTTTAGGGACCTAACAACACCTTCAGGGACCTAACAACACCTTCAGGGACCTAACAACACCTTCAGGGACCTAACAACACCTTCAGGGACCTAACAACACCTTCAGGGACCTAACAACACCTTCAGGGACCCAACAACACCTTCAGGGACCCAACAACACCTTCAGGGACCCAACAACACCTTTAGGGACCTAACAACACCTTTAGGGACCTAACAACACCTTCAGGGACCCAACAACACCTTCAGGGACCTAACAACACCTTCAGGGACCTAACAACACCTTTAGGGACCTAACAACACCTTTAGGGACCTAACAACACCTTCAGGGACCCAACAACACCTTCAGGGACCTAACAACACCTTTAGGGACCTAACAACACCTTCAGGGACCTAACAACACCTCCAGGGACCTAACAACACCTTCAGGGACCTAACAACACCTTCAGGGACCTAACAACACCTTCAGGGACCTAACAACACCTTCAGGGACCTAACAACACCTTCAGGGACCTAACAACACCTTCAGGGACCTAACAACACCTTCAGGGACCTAACAACACCTTCAGGGACCTAACAACACCTTCAGGGACCTAACAACACCTTTAGGGACCCAACAACACCTTCAGGGACCCAACAACACCTTCAGGGACCTAACAACACCCTTAGGGACCCAACAACACCTTCAGGGACCTAACAACACCTTCAGGGACCTAACAACACCTTCAGGGACCTAACAACACCTTTAGGGACCCAACAACACCTTCAGGGACCTAACAACACCCTTAGGGACCCAACAACACCTTCAGGGACCTAACAACACCTTTAGGGACCTAACAACACCTTTAGGGACCTAACAACACCTTCAGGGACCTAACAACACCTTCAGGGACCTAACAACACCTTCAGGGACCTAACAACACCTTCAGGGACCCAACAACACCTTTAGGGACCTAACAACACCTTCAGGGACCCAACAACACCTTTAGGGACCTAACAACACCTTCAGGGACCCAACAACACCTTTAGGGACCTAACAACACCTTCAGGGACCCAACAACACCTTCAGGGACCTAACAACACCTTCAGGGACCCAACAACACCTTCAGGGACCTAACAACACCTTTAGGGACCTAACAACACCTTCAGGGACCTAACAACACCTTCAGGGACCCAACAACACCTTCAGGGACCTAACAACACCTTCAGGGACCTAACAACACCTTCAGGGACCTAACAACACCTTTAGGGACCTAACAACACCTTCAGGGACCTAACAACACCTTCAGGGACCTAACAACACCTTTAGGGACCCAACAACACCTTCAGGGACCTAACAACACCTTTAGGGACCCAACAACACCTTCAGGGACCTAACAACACCTTCAGGGACCTAACAACACCTTTAGGGACCTAACAACACCTTCAGGGACCTAACAACACCTTTAGGGACCTAACCTAACAACACCTTTAGGGACCTAACAACACCTTTAGGGACCTAACCTAACAACACCTTCAGGGACCTAACAACACCTTCAGGGACCTAACAACACCTTTAGGGACCTAACAACACCTTTAGGGACCCAACAACACCTTCAGGGACCTAACAACACCTTCAGGGACCTAACAACACCTTCAGGGACCTAACAACACCTTCAGGGACCTAACAACACCTCCAGGGACCTAACAACACCTTTAGGGACCTAACAACACCTTTAGGGACCTAACAACACCTTTAGGGACCTAACAACACCTTTAGGGACCTAACAACACCTTCAGGGACCTAACAACACCTTTAGGGACCCAACAACACCTTCAGGGACCTAACAACACCTCCAGGGACCTAACAACACCTTTAGGGACCTAACAACACCTTTAGGGACCTAACAACACCTTCAGGGACCTAACAACACCTTTAGGGACCTAACAACACCTTTAGGGACCTAACAACACCTTTAGGGACCTAACAACACCTTCAGGGACCCAACAACACCTTCAGGGACCTAACAACACCTTTAGGGACCTAACAACACCTTCAGGGACCTAACAACACCTTTAGGGACCTAACAACACCTTCAGGGACCTAACAACACCTTTAGGGACCCAACAACACCTTCAGGGACCTAACAACACCTTCAGGGACCTAACAACACCTTCAGGGACCCAACAACACCTTTAGGGACCTAACAACACCTTTAGGGACCTAACAACACCTTCAGGGACCTAACCCAACAACACCTTCAGGGACCTAACAACACCTTCAGGGACCTAACAACACCTTTAGGGACCTAACAACACCTTTAGGGACCTAACAACACCTTCAGGGACCCAACAACACCTTCAGGGACCTAACAACACCTTTAGGGACCTAACAACACCTTTAGGGACCTAACAACACCTTCAGGGACCTAACAACACCTTCAGGGACCTAACAACACCTTCAGGGACCTAACAACACCTTTAGGGACCTAACAACACCTTTAGGGACCTAACAACACCTTCAGGGACCTAACAACACCTTCAGGGACCTAACAACACCTCAGGGACCTAACAACACCTTTAGGGACCCAACAACACCTTCAGGGACCTAACAACACCTTTAGGGACCTAACCTAACAACACCTTCAGGGACCTAACAACACCTTCAGGGACCTAACAACACCTTCAGGGACCTAACAACACCTTCAGGGACCCAACAACACCTTCAGGGACCTAACAACACCTTCAGGGACCCAACAACACCTTCAGGGACCTAACAACACCTTTAGGGACCTAACAACACCTTTAGGGACCTAACAACACCTTCAGGGACCTAACAACACCTTCAGGGACCCAACAACACCTTCAGGGACCTAACAACACCTTCAGGGACCCAACAACACCTTCAGGGACCTAACAACACCTTCAGGGACCTAACAACACCTTCAGGGACCTAACAACACCTTTAGGGACCTAACAACACCTTTAGGGACCCAACAACACCTTCAGGGACCTAACAACACCTTTAGGGACCTAACAACACCTTCAGGGACCTAACAACACCTTTAGGGACCTAACAACACCTTCAGGGACCTAACAACACCTTCAGGGACCCAACAACACCTTCAGGGACCTAACAACACCTTCAGGGACCTAACAACACCTTCAGGGACCCAACAACACCTTCAGGGACCTAACAACACCTTTAGGGACCTAACAACACCTTCAGGGACCCAACAACACCTTCAGGGACCTAACAACACCTTTAGGGACCTAACAACACCTTCAGGGACCCAACAACACCTTCAGGGACCTAACAACACCTTCAGGGACCTAACAACACCTTCAGGGACCTAACAACACCTTCAGGGACCTAACAACACCTTCAGGGACCTAACAACACCTTCAGGGACCTAACAACACCTTCAGGGACCTAACAACACCTTTAGGGACCTAACAACACCTTTAGGGACCCAACAACACCTTCAGGGACCTAACAACACCTTCAGGGACCTAACAACACCTTCAGGGACCTAACAACACCTTCAGGGACCTAACAACACCTCCAGGGACCTAACAACACCTTTAGGGACCTAACAACACCTTTAGGGACCTAACAACACCTTTAGGGACCTAACAACACCTTTAGGGACCTAACAACACCTTCAGGGACCTAACAACACCTTTAGGGACCCAACAACACCTTCAGGGACCTAACAACACCTCCAGGGACCTAACAACACCTTTAGGGACCTAACAACACCTTTAGGGACCTAACAACACCTTCAGGGACCTAACAACACCTTTAGGGACCTAACAACACCTTCAGGGACCTAACAACACCTTCAGGGACCTAACAACACCTTCAGGGACCTAACAACACCTTCAGGGACCTAACAACACCTTCAGGGACCCAACAACACCTTTAGGGACCTAACAACACCTTTAGGGACCTAACAACACCTTCAGGGACCCAACAACACCTTCAGGGACCTAACAACACCTTTAGGGACCTACCAACACCTTTAGGGACCTAACAACACCTTCAGGGACCCAACAACACCTTCAGGGACCTAACAACACCTTCAGGGACCTAACAACACCTTCAGGGACCTAACAACACCTTCAGGGACCTAACAACACCTTCAGGGACCTAACAACACCTTCAGGGACCCAACAACACCTTCAGGGACCTAACAACACCTTCAGGGACCTAACAGACAGCCTATAGGGAGGAGGTCAGAGACCTGACAACAATGAGACAGCCTATAGGGAGGAGGTCAGAGACCTGACAACGATGAGACAGCCTATAGGGAGGAGGTCAGAGACCTGACAACGATGAGACAGCCTATAGGGAGGAGGTCAGAGACCTGGCAACGATGAGACAGCCTATAGGGAGGAGGTCAGAGACCTGGCAACGATGAGACAGCCTATAGGGAGGAGGTCAGAGACCTGACAACGACGAGACAGCCTATAGGGAGGAGGTCAGAGACCTGACAACGATGAGACAGCCTATAGGGAGGAGGTCAGAGACCTGACAACGATGAGACAGCCTATAGGGAGGAGGTCAGAGACCTGACAACGATGAGACAGCCTATAGGGAGGAGGTCAGAGACCTGACAACGATGAGACAGCCTATAGGGAGGAGGTCAGAGACCTGACAACGATGAGACAGCCTATAGGGAGGAGGTCAGAGACCTGACAACGATGATACAGCCTATAGGGAGGAGGTCAGAGACCTGACAACGATGAGACAGCCTATAGGGAGGAGGTCAGAGACCTGACAACGATGAGACAGCCTATAGGGAGGAGGTCAGAGACCTGACAACGATGAGACAGCCTATAGGGAGGAGGTCAGAGACCTGACAACGATGAGACAGCCTATAGGGAGGAGGTCAGAGACCTGACAACGATGATACAGCCTATAGGGAGGAGGTCAGAGACCTGACAACGATGAGACAGCCTATAGGGAGGAGGTCAGAGACCTGACAACGATGAGACAGCCTATAGGGAGGAGGTCAGAGACCTGACAACGATGAGACAGCCTATAGGGAGGAGGTCAGAGACCTGACAACGATGAGACAGCCTATAGGGAGGAGGTCAGAGACCTGGCAATGATGAGACAGCCTATAGGGAGGAGGTCAGAGACCTGGCAGTGTGTTGCCAGGACAACAACCTTTCCCTCAATGTGAGCAAGACAAAGGAGGTGATCGTGGACTATAGGAAACGGAGGGCCGAACAGGCCCCCATTAACATCGACGGGGCTGCAGTGGAGCGGGTCGAGAGCTTCAAGTTCCTTGGTGTCCACATCACCAACAAACTAACATGGTCCAAACACACCAAGACAGTCGTGAAGAGGGCACGACAAGCCTATTCCCCCTCAGGAGACTGAAAAGATTTGGCATGGGTCCCCAGATCCTCAAAAAGTTCTACAGTTGCACCATCGAGAGGACCCTGACCGGTTGCCTCACCGCCTGGTATGGCAACAGCTCAGCATCTGACCGCAAGGCGCTACAAAGGGTAGTGCGTATGGCCCAGTACATCACTGGGGCCAAGCTTCCTGACACCCAGGACCTATATACTAGGCGGTGTCAGAGGAAGGCCCAAAAAAGACTCCAGTCACCCAAGTCATAGACTGTTCTCTCTGCTACCACATTGCAAGCGGTACCGAAGCGCCAAGTCTAGGATCATAAGGCTCCTTAACAGCTTCTACCCCCAAGCCATAAGACTCCTGAACACCTAATGGCCACTAATACTATTTTCATTGGCTGACCCCCACACCCCTCCACACCATAGGACACAGTTTCTCCCTGCCTTTCCAGCTCCAGACACCATAGGACACAGTTTCTCCCTGCCTTTCCAGCTCCAGACACCATAGGACACAGTTTCTCCCTGCCTTTCCCGCTCCAGACACCATAGGACACAGTTTCTCCCTGCCTTTCCAGCTCCAGACACCATCGGACACAGTTTCTCCCTGCCTTTCCAGCTCCAGACACCATCGGACACAGTTTCTCCCTGCCTTTCCAGCTCCAGACACCATCGGACACAGTTTCTCCTTGCCTTTCCAGCTCCAGACACCATCGGACACAGTTTCTCCCTGCCTTTCCAGCTGCAGACACCATAGGACACAGTTTCTCCCGTGCCACTTTGTCTGCAGAGATCCTTCGTGAACCTCAATTTTTGCTTGATGTGGAAATCACAGTTCTTTGCTCGCCTCCAGAGAAGATCCTGTGCAGATCTGCTGGTGAACCGGATGATTGTTGTCTTCGGACTCTTGTCTTGATCGTTGAGTCAAACGATGAACGATGTCCACATTTTCCTGAAGTTTGGCTTTTGATTCGAGAATAACAGCTCCACAGATGTCAACAACTCTGCATTTAATGTCCTCACCCGCCAGCTCTGGAATGCCATGGAGCCTCAGGTTCTACCTGCGCTGGTATGTCTCCACCTCGTTCACCTTGTGCCTCAGGTTCTACCTGCGCTGGTATGTCTCTGCCTCGTTCACCTTTTGCCACAGGTTCTACCTGCGCTGGTATCTCTCTGCCTCGTTCACCTTTTGCCCCAGGTTCTACCTGCGCTGGTATGTCTCCTCCTCGTTCACCTTTTGCCTCAGGTTCTACCTGCGCTGGTATCTCTCTGCCTCGTTCACCTTTTGCCTCAGGTTCTACCTGCGCTGGTATCTCTCTGCCTCGTTCACCTTTTGCCTCAGGTTCTACCTGCGCTGGTATCTCTCTGCCTCGTTCACCTTTTGCCTCAGGTTCTACCTGTGCTGGTATCTCTCTGCTCCTCGTTCACCTTTTGCCTCAGGTTCTACCTGCGCTGGTATCTCTCTGCCTCGTTCACCTTTTGCCTCAGGTACTACCTGCGCTGGTATCTCTCTGCCTCGTTCACCTTTTGCCTCAGGTTCTACCTGCGCTGGTATCTCTCTGCCTCGTTCACCTTTTGCCTCAGGTACTACCTGCGCTGGTATCTCTCTGCCTCGTTCACCTTTTGCCTCAGGTTCTACCTGCGCTGGTATCTCTCTGCCTCGTTCACCTTTTGCCTCAGGTTCTACCTGCGCTGGTATCTCTCTGCCTCGTTCACCTTTTGCCTCAGGTTCTACCTGCGCTGGTATCCCTCCTCCTCGTTCACCTTTTGCCTCAGGTTCTACCTGCGCTGGTATCTCTCTGCCTCGTTCACCTTTTGCCTCAGGTTCTACCTGCGCTGGTATCTCTCTGCCTCGTTCACCTTTTGCCTCAGGTTCTACCTGCGCTGGTATCTCCCTGCCTCGTTCACCTTTTGCCTCAGGTTCTACCTGCGCTGGTATCTCTCCTCCTCGTTCACCTTTTGCCCCATGTTCTACCTGCGCTGGTATCTCTCTGCCTCGTTCACCTTTTGCCTCAGGTTCTACCTGCGCTGGTATCTCTCTGCCTCGTTCACCTTTTGCCTCAGGTTCTACCTGCGCTGGTATCTCTCTGCCTCGTTCACCTTTTGCCTCAGGTTCTACCTGCGCTGGTATCTCTCCTCCTCGTTCACCTTTTGCCTCAGGTTCTACCTGCGCTGGTATCTCTCAGCCTCGTTCACCTTTTGACTCAGGTACTACCTGCGCTGGTATCTCTCTGCCTCGTTCACCTTTTGCCTCAGGTTCTACCTGCGCTGGTATCTCTGCTCCTCGTTCACCTTTTGCCTCAGGTTCTACCTGCGCTGGTATCTCTCTGCCTCGTTCACCTTTTGCCTCAGGTTCTACCTGCGCTGGTATCTCTCCTCCTCGTTCACCTTTTGCCTCAGGTTCTACCTGCGCTGGTATCTCTCTGCCTCGTTCACCTTTTGCCTCAGGTACTACCTGCGCTGGTATCTCTCTGCCTCGTTCACCTTTTGCCTCAGGTTCTACCTGCGCTGGTATCTCTCTGCCTCGTTCACCTTTTGCCTCAGGTTCTACCTGCGCTGGTATCTCTCTGCCTCGTTCACCTTTTGCCTCAGGTTCTACCTGCGCTGGTATCTCTCTGCCTCGTTCACCTTTTGCCTCAGGTTCTACCTGCGCTGGTATCTCTCCTCCTCGTTCACCTTTTGCCTCAGGTTCTACCTGCGCTGGTATCTCTCTGCCTCGTTCACCTTTTGACTCAGGTACTACCTGCGCTGGTATCTCTCTGCCTCGTTCACCTTTTGCCTCAGGTTCTACCTGCGCTGGTATCTCTGCTCCTCGTTCACCTTTTGCCTCAGGTTCTACCTGCGCTGGTATCTCTCTGCCTCGTTCACCTTTTGCCTCAGGTTCTACCTGCGCTGGTATCTCTCCTCCTCGTTCACCTTTTGCCTCAGGTTCTACCTGCGCTGGTATCTCTCTGCCTCGTTCACCTTTTGACTCAGGTACTACCTGCGCTGGTATCTCTCTGCCTCGTTCACCTTTTGCCTCAGGTTCTACCTGCGCTGGTATCTCTGCTCCTCGTTCACCTTTTGCCTCAGGTACTACCTGCGCTGGTATCTCTCTGCCTCGTTCACCTTTTGCCTCAGGTTCTACCTGCGCTGGTATCTCTCCTCCTCGTTCACCTTTTGCCTCAGGTTCTACCTGCGCTGGTATCTCTCTGCCTCGTTCACCTTTTGCCTCAGGTACTACCTGCGCTGGTATCTCTCTGCCTCGTTCACCTTTTGCCTCAGGTTCTACCTGCGCTGGTATCTCTCCTCCTCGTTCACCTTTTGACCTCAGGTTCGACCTGCGCTGGCATCTCTCCTCCTCGTTCACCTTTTTCCTCAGGTTCTACCTGCGCTGGCATCTCTCTGCCTCGTTCACCTTTTGCCTCCAGGTTCTACCTGCGCTGTCATCTCTCTGCCTCGTTCACCTTTTGCCTCAGGTTCTACCTGCGCTGGTATCTCACCTCCTCGTTCACCTTTTGCCTCAGGTTCTACCTGCGCTGGTATCTCACCTCCTCGTTCACCTTTTGCCTCAGGTTCTACCTGCGCTGGTATCTCTGCTCCTCTTTCACCTTTTGCCTCAGGCTCTACCTGCGCTGGTATCTCTCTCCTCGTTCACCTTTTGCCTCAGGTTCTACCTGCGCTGGTATCTCTCTGCCTCGTTCACCTTTTGCCTCAGGTTCTACCTGCACTGGTATCTCTCCTCCTCGTTCACCTTTTGCCCCATGTTCTACCTGTGCTGGTATCTCTCTGCCTCGTTCACCTTTTGCCTCAGGTTCTACCTGCACTGGTATCTCTCCTCCTCGTTCACCTTTTGCCTCAGGTTCTACCTGCACTGGTATGTCTCCTCCTCGTTCTCCTTTTGCCTCAGGTTCTACCTGCGCTGGTATCTCTCTGCCTCGTTCTCCTTTTGCTCGAGTAAAAAAAAAAAAAATCCTGGCAGATACCTTCCACTTTCTTCATGTCACTTTTGAGGATTTTCACTTCTCCAGATTTTTCCAGTCAACCAATTTTTTTTTTATGGCCTCAATTTTGGGGCGGCAGGTAGCCTAGTGGTTAGAGCGTTGGGCCAGTAACCGAAAGGTTGCAAGATAAAATCCCTGAGCTGACAAGGTAAATATCTGTTGTTCTGCCCCTGAACAAGGCAGTTAACCCACTGTTCCTAGGGCCGTCATTGTAAATAAGAATTTGTTCTTAACTGATTTGCCTCATTAAATAAAGGTGAAATTAAAAAAAATATACTTTTTCATGGTATGCCTCCTAACCATGTCCTCCAAGCCATCTGCCCTTTCATCTATCTTTGCTGTCAAAAGCATCACAATATTGTTTTGCATCTCAAGAAGTGACATACCCTCTTGCCCTCATCTTTTCCCCCTGGGGCTTGACTGGAGTGTCGGGGTGGTAGGGTAACGGCCTGGGGACTGGATGTGCGCAGGTTGTCAGCATTGTTGTCCGTGCACTTCAAGTTTTCACCACCCACAACAGTATTTCCCACAGTTACATTCTGAAGAGGAGTACCCAAGACCATCTGATCTGTTAATTGTCCATCTGATCATTTCTCCATTTCTTTTCCTTTGGTTCTGGTTCTGGAAGTTTCCATGTAGACAAGCTAGTTTTTGAGCTAGCTAGCCGATCTGGTGTTGTCGCTAACTTAAGAGTTTTTGGAGGTGAATAACTTGCAGAAAGTAATCAATTACTTTGGTAAACAAAATAAATAATATTCAGACAGGTTTTATGACCTTAGAAATGACCAGACGGGTTTTATGACCTTAGAAATGACCAGACGGGTTTTATGACCTTAGAAATGACCAGACGGGTTTTATGACCTTAGAAATGACCAGACGGGTTTTATGACCTTAGAAATGACCAGACGGGTTTTATGACCTTAGAAATGACCAGATGGTCATATTTGGGTGAAGAAATCAAATAATTTCTTCAGCAACCAAAAAGCGCATCTGCACTGACCGCCATCTTGCGCGCCCCCCGTTAACGGACAGTCATTTCACCTGTTTATTTGAATACCACGGCAACAGCAGGTGACCTGTCAATAAGCCCTCTAACTAATACCACGGCCACAGCAGGTGGCCTGTCAATAAGCCCTCTAACTAATACCACGGCAACAGCAGGTGACCTGTCAATAAGCCCTCTAACTAATACCACGGCAACAGCAGGTGACCTGTCAATAAGCCCTCTAACTAATACCACGGCCACAGCAGGTGACCTGTCAATAAGCCCTCTAACTAATACCACGGCCACAGCAGGTGACCTGTCAATAAGCCCTCTAACTAATACCACGGCCACAGCAGGTGACCTGTCAATAAGCCCTCTAACTAATACCACGGCCACAGCAGGTGGCCTGTCAATAAGCCCTCTAACTAATACCACGGCCACAGCAGGTGACCTGTCAATAAGCCCTCTAACTAATACCACGGCAACAGCAGGTGACCTGTCAATAAGCCCTCTAACTAATACCACGGCCACAGCAGGTGACCTGTCAATAAGCCCTCTAACTAATACCACGGCAACAGCAGGTGGCCTGTCAATAAGCCCTCTAACTAATACCACGGCCACAGCAGGTGACCTGTCAATAAGCGCTCTAACTAATACCACGGCAACAGCAGGTGACCTGTCAATAAGCCCTCTAACTAATACCACGGCCACAGCAGGTGGCCTGTCAATAAGCCCTCTAACTAATACCACGGCCACAGCAGGTGGCCTGTCAATAAGCCCTCTAACTAATACCACGGCAACAGCAGGTGACCTGTCAATAAGCCCTCTAACTAATACCACGGCCACAGCAGGTGACCTGTCAATAAGCCCTCTAGCTAATACCACGGCAACAGCAGGTGACCTGTCAATAAGCCCTCTAACTAATACCACGGCCACAGCAGGTGACCTGTCAATAAGCCCTCTAACTAATACCACGGCAACAGCAGGTGACCTGTCAATAAGCCCTCTAACTAATACCACGGCAACAGCAGGTGACCTGTCAATAAGCCCTCTAACTAATACCACGGCAACAGCAGGTGACCTGTCAATAAGCCCTCTAACTAATACCACGGCAACAGCAGGTGACCTGTCAATAAGCCCTCTAACTAATACCACGGCCACAGCAGGTGGCCTGTCAATAAGCCCTCTAACTAATACCACGGCCACAGCAGGTGACCTGTCAATAAGCCCTCTAACTAATACCACGGCAACAGCAGGTGACCTGTCAATAAGCCCTCTAACTAACACCACGGCAAAAGCAGGTGACCTGTCAATAAGCCCTCTAACTAATACCACGGCCACAGCAGGTGGCCTGTCAATAAGCCCTCTAACTAATACCACGGCAACAGCAGGTGACCTGTCAGTAAGCCCTCTAACTAATACCATGGCAACAGCAGGTGACCTGTCAATAAGCCCTCTAACTAACACCACGGCAACAGCAGGTGACCTGTCAATAAGCCCTCTAACTAATACCACGGCCACAGCAGGTGGCCTGTCAATAAGCCCTCTAACTAATACCACGGCAACAGCAGGTGACCTGTCAGTAAGCCCTCTAACTAATACCACGGCCACAGCAGGTGACCTGTCAATAAGCCCTCTAACTAATACCACGGCAACAGCAGGTGACCTGTCAATAAGCCCTCTAACTAATACCACGGCAACAGCAGGTGGCCTGTCAATAAGCCCTCTAACTAATACCACGGCCACAGCAGGTGACCTGTCAATAAGCCCTCTAACTAATACCACGGCAACAGCAGGTGACCTGTCAATAAGCCCTCTAACTAATACCACGGCCACAGCAGGTGACCTGTCAATAAGCCCTCTAACTAATACCACGGCCACAGCAGGTGGCCTGTCAATAAGCCCTCTAACTAATACCACGGCCACAGCAGGTGGCCTGTCAATAAGCCCTCTAACTAATACCACGGCCACAGCAGGTGACCTGTCAATAAGCCCTCTAACTAATACCACGGCAACAGCAGGTGACCTGTCAATAAGCCCTCTAACTAATACCACGGCCACAGCAGGTGACCTGTCAATAAGCCCTCTAACTAATACCACGGCAACAGCAGGTGACCTGTCAATAAGCCCTCTAACTAATACCACGGCCACAGCAGGTGACCTGTCAATAAGCCCTCTAACTAATACCACGGCCACAGCAGGTGACCTGTCAATAAGCCCTCTAACTAATACCACGGCAACAGCAGGTGGCCTGTCAATAAGCCCTCTAACTAATACCACGGCCACAGCAGGTGACCTGTCAATAAGCCCTCTAACTAATACCACGGCCACAGCAGGTGGCCTGTCAATAAGCCCTCTAACTAATACCACGGCAACAGCAGGTGACCTGTCAATAAGCCCTCTAACTAATACCACGGCAACAGCAGGTGACCTGTCAATAAGCCCTCTAACTAATACCACGGCAACAGCAGGTGACCTGTCAATAAGCCCTCTAACTAATACCACGGCCACAGCAGGTGACCTGTCAATAAGCCCTCTAACTAATACCACGGCCACAGCAGGTGACCTGTCAATAAGCCCTCTAACTAATACCACGGCAACAGCAGGTGACCTGTCAATAAGCCCTCTAACTAATACCACGGCCACAGCAGGTGACCTGTCAATAAGCCCTCTAACTAATACCACGGCAACAGCAGGTGACCTGTCAATAAGCCCTCTAACTAATACCACGGCAACAGCAGGTGACCTGTCAATAAGCCCTCTAACTAATACCACGGCAACAGCAGGTGACCTGTCAATAAGCCCTCTAACTAATACCACGGCAACAGCAGGTGACCTGTCAATAAGCCCTCTAACTAATACCACGGCAACAGCAGGTGACCTGTCAATAAGCCCTCTAACTAATACCACGGCAACAGCAGGTGACCTGTCAATAAGCCCTCTAACTAATACCACGGCAACAGCAGGTGACCTGTCAATAAGCCCTCTAACTAATACCACGGCAACAGCAGGTGACCTGTCAATAAGCCCTCTAACTAATGCCACAGCAGGTGGCCTGTCAATAAGCCCTCTAACTAATGCCACAGCAGGTGACCTGTCAATAAGCCCTCTAACTAATACCACGGCAACAGCAGGTGACCTGTCAATAAGCCCTCTAACTAATGCCACAGCAGGTGACCTGTCAATAAGCCCTCTAACTAATACCACGGCCACAGCAGGTGGCCTGTCAATAAGCCCTCTAACTAATACCACGGCAACAGCAGGTGGCCTGTCAATAAGCCCTCTAACTAATGCCACAGCAGGTGACCTGTCAATAAGCCCTCTAACTAATACCACGGCAACAGCAGGTGACCTGTCAATAAGCCCTCTAACTAATACCACGGCCACAGCAGGTGGCCTGTCAATAAGCCCTCTAACTAATACCACGGCAACAGCAGGTGACCTGTCAATAAGCGCTCTAACTAATACCACGGCAACAGCAGGTGACCTGTCAATAAGCCCTCTAACTAATACCACGGCCACAGCAGGTGACCTGTCAATAAGCCCTCTAACTAATACCACGGCAACAGCAGGTGACCTGTCAATAAGCCCTCTAACTAATACCACGGCAACAGCAGGTGGCCTGTCAATAAGCCCTCCCTTTTGTATTTGGGGTGCATGCCTACTGAAGACGTTTCGCACCACAACCACCTCAACAGTGACCTCTGGTATCTCGCCAAACTAGCTATGGGCTTTCTTACACTTTTAAGTATATGGGGATTCAACAATACTCATCTTGACATTCACACTGTTCTCAATCTCCACTATTTCAGGCTGTGTGTTGACGGAACGGAACGGAGCTGAAGATTAGATGGACGGGTATGAAGCAGCTAATCGTTTACTTAAGTCACTGTCTTTAAAAGTCGTAAATCGGTTAAAGAAGATGCCTGAGATGTAATCTAGGGGAA